>NC_092737.1:32392352-32552352 GCF_047496885.1 Scyliorhinus torazame | reverse complement strand
GAGAGGGGGAGGGAACGAGAGAGAGAGAGAGGGAGCGAGAGAGAGGGAGAGGGAGCGAGAGAGAGAGAGAGAGAGAGGGAGCGAGAGAGAGGGAGGGATCGAGAGAGTGAGGGAGGGAGCGAGAGCGAGCAAGAGGGAGCGAGACGGAGCGAGGAGGGAGCGAGGGAGAGGGAGCGAGGGAGAGAGAGAGAGGGAGCGAGAGAGAGAGAGAGAGTGAGCGAGAGATAGAGAGAGAGAGAGAGGGAGCGAGAGAGAGGGAGAGGGAGCGAGAGAGAGGGAGAGGGAGCGAGAGAGAGTGAGAGGGAGCGAGAGAGAGTGAGAGGGAGCGAGAGAGAGGGAGGGAGCGAGAGAGAGAGAGAGAGAGGGAGCGAGAGAGAGGGAGCGAGAGAGAGGGAGGGGGGAGCGAGAGTGAGGGAGGGAGCGAGACAGAGGGAGGGAGGGAGGGAGAGGGAGGGAGTGAGAGAGAGGGAGAGGGAGTGAGAGAGAGCGAGCGAGAGGGAGCGAGAGCGAGCAAGAGGGAGCGAGAGCGAGCAAGAGGGAGCGAGACGGAGCGAGAGGGAGTGAGGGAGAGGGAGCGAGAGAGAGAGAGAGAGAGGGAGCGAGAGATAGAGACAGAGAGAGAGGGAGCGAGAGGGAGCGAGAGAGAGGGAGAGCGAGAGAGAGCGAGGGAGCGAGAGAGAGGGATCGAGAGAGAGAGAGAGGGAGCGAGAGGGAGCGAGAGAGAGGGAGAGGGAGCGAGAGAGAGGGAGAGGGAGTGAGAGAGAGCGAGCGAGAGCGAGCAAGAGGGAGCGAGAGCGAGCAAGAGGGAGCGAGAGCGAGCAAGAGGGAGCGAGAGCGAGCAAGAGGGAGCGAGAGCGATCAAGAGGGAGCGAGACGGAGCGAGAGGGAGTGAGGGAGAGGGAGGGAGCGAGAGAGAGAGAGGGAGCGAGAGAGAGGGAGGGAACGAAAGAGAGAGACAGAGGGAGCGAGAGAGAGGGAGGGATCGAGAGCGATAGAGGGAGCGAGAGAGAGAGAGGGAGCGAGAGTGAGGGAGGGAGCGAGAGAGAGGGATGGAGGGAGAGAGAGGGAGGGAGCAAGAGAGAGGGGGAGCGAGAGAGAGTGAGGGAGCGAGAGAGAGAGAGAGAGAGAGGGAGCGAGAGAGGGGGAGGGAACGAGAGAGAGAGAGAGGGAGCGAGAGAGAGGGAGAGGGAGCGAGAGAGAGAGAGAGAGAGAGAGGGAGCGAGAGAGAGGGAGGGATCGAGAGAGTGAGGGAGGGAGCGAGAGCGAGCAAGAGGAAGCGAGAGCGAGCAAGAGGAAGCGAGAGCGAGCAAGAGGGAGCGAGACGGAGCGAGCGAGAGGGAGCGAGAGCGAGCAAGAGGGAGCGAGAGCGAGCAAGAGGGAGCGAGACGGAGCGAGAGGGAGTGAGGGAGCGAGAGGGAGTGAGGGAGAGGGAGCGAGAGAGAGAGAGAGAGGGAGCGAGAGATAGAGAGAGAGAGAGAGGGAGCGAGAGAGAGAGTGAGCGAGAGAGAGAGGGAGCGAGAGAGAGGGAGAGCGAGAGAGAGGGAGGGAGCGAGAGAGAGAGAGAGAGGGATCGAGAGAGAGAGAGAGAGAGGGAGCGAGAGAGGGGGAGGGAATGAGTGAGAGAGAGAGGGAGCGAGAGAGAGGGAGCGAGAGAGGGGGAGGGAACGAGAGAGAGAGAGCGAGAGAGCGGGAGAGGGAGCGAGAGAGAGAGAGAGGGAGCGAGAGAGAGGGAGAGAGAGCGAGAGAGAGGGAGAGAGAGCGAGAGAGAGGGAGAGGGAGCGAGAGAGAGGGAGAGGGAGCGAGAGAGAGTGAGAGGGAGCGAGAGAGAGGGGGAGCGAGAGAGAGGGAGGGAGCGAGAGAGAGAGAGAGAGAGGGAGCGAAAGAGAGGGAGCGAGGCAGAGGGAGGGAGAGAGGGAGAGGGAGTGAGAGAGAGCGAGCGAGAGGGAGCGAGAGCGAGCAAGAGGGAGCGAGAGCGAGCAAGAGGGAGCGAGAGCGAGCAAGAGGGAGCGAGACGGAGCGAGAGGGAGTGAGGGAGAGGGAGCGAGGGAGAGGGAGCGAGGGAGAGGGAGCGAGAGAGAGAGGGAGAGGGAGCGAGAGAGAGAGAGAGAGGGAGCGAGAGAGAGGGAGGGATCGAGAGTGAGGGAGGGAGCGAGAGGGAGTGAGAGAGAGGGAGAGGGAGTGAGAGAGAGCGAGCGAGAGGGAGCGAGAGCGAGCAAGAGGGAGCGAGACGGAGCGAGAGGGAGTGAGCGAGGGAGAGGGAGCGAGGGAGAGGGAGCGAGAGAGAGGGAGCGAGAGAGAGAGAGAGAGGGAGCGAGAGATAGAGAGAGAGAGAGAGGGAGCGAGAGAGAGAGAGAGGGAGCGAGAGAGGGAGAGCGAGAGAGAGTGAGGGAGCGAGAGAGAGAGAGAGAGAGGGATCGAGAGAGAGAGAGGGAGCGAGAGAGGGGGAGGGAACGAGAAAGAGAGAGTGAGAGGGAGCGAGAGAGGGGGAGGGAACGAGAGAGAGAGAGGGAGCGAGAGAGCGGGAGAGGGAGCGAGAGAGAGAGAGAGGGAGCGAGAGAGAGGGAGAGGGAGCGAGAGAGAGGGAGAGGGAGCGAGAGAGAGGGAGAGGGAGCGAGAGAGAGGGAGAGGGAGCGAGAGAGAGTGAGAGGGAGTGAGAGAGAGTGAGAGGGAGCGAGAGAGAGGGAGGGAGCGAGAGAGAGAGAGAGAGAGGGAGCGAGAGAGAGGGAGCGAGAGAGAGGGAGGAGGGAGCGAGAGTGAGGGAGGGAGCGAGACAGAGGGAGGGAGGGAGGGAGAGGGAGGGAGCGAGAGAAGGAGAGGGAGTGAGAGAGAGGGAGAGGGAGTGATAGAGAGCGAGCGAGAGGGAGCGAGAGCGAGCAAGAAGGAGCGAGAGCGAGCAAGAGGGAGCGAGACGGAGCGAGAGGGAGTGAGGGAGAGGGAGCGAGAGAGAGAGAGGGAGGGAGCGAGAGAGAGAGAGGGAGCTAGAGAGAGGGAGGGAACGAAAGAGAGAGACAGAGGGAGCGAGAGAGAGGGAGGGATCGAGAGAGAGAGAGGGAGCGAGAGAGAGAGAGGGAGCGAGAGTGAGGGAGAGGGAGCGAGAGTGAGGGAGGGAGCGAGAGAGAGGGATGGAGGGAGAGAGAGGGAGGGAGCAAGAGAGAGGGGGAGCGAGAGAGAGTGAGGGAGCGAGAGAGAGAGAGAGAGAGAGAGGGAGCGAGAGAGGGGGAGGGAACGAGAGAGAGAGAGAGAGAGGGAGCGAGAGAGAGGGAGAGGGAGCGAGAGAGAGAGAGAGAGAGAGAGAGAGAGGGAGCGAGAGAGAGGGAGGGATCGAGAGAGTGAGGGAGGGAGCGAGACAGAGGGAGGGAGGGAGCGAGAGGGCGTGAGAGAGAGGGAGAGGGAGTGAGAGAGAGCGAGCGAGAGGGAGCGAGAGCGAGCAAGAGGGAGCGAGACGGAGCGAGAGGGAGTGAGGAGGGAGCGAGGGAGAGGGAGCGAGGGAGAGAGAGAGAGGGAGCGAGAGAGAGAGTGAGAGGGAGCGAGAGAGAGGGAGGGAGCGAGAGAGAGAGAGAGAGAGGGAGCGAGAGAGAGGGAGCGAGAGAGAGGGAGGGGGGAGCGAGAGTGAGGGAGGGAGCGAGACAGAGGGAGGGAGGGAGGGAGAGGGAGGGAGCGAGATAGGGAGAGGGAGTGAGAGAGAGCGAGCGAGAGGGAGCGAGAGCGAGCAAGAGGGAGCGAGAGCGAGCAAGAGGGAGCGAGAGCGAGCAAGAGGGAGCGAGAGCGAGCAAGAGGGAGCGAGACGGAGCGAGAGGGAGTGAGGGAGAGGGAGCGAGAGAGAGAGAGAGAGGGAACGAGAGATAGAGAGAGAGAGAGAGGGAGCGAGAGAGAGAGGGAGCGAGAGAGAGGGAGAGCGAGAGAGAGGGATCGAGAGAGAGAGAATGGGAGCGAGAGAGAGAGAATGGGAGCGAGAGAGAGAGAAAGGGAGCGAGAGAGAGGGAGAGGGAGCGCGAGAGAGGGAGAGGGAGCGAGAGAGAGGGAGAGGGAGCGAGAGAGAGGGAGAGGGAGCGAGAGAGAGGGAGAGGGAGCGAGAGAGAGGGAGAGGGAGCGAGAGAGGGAGGGAGCGAGAGAGAGAGAGAGAGAGAGGGAGCGAGAGAGAGGGAGCGAGAGAGAGGGAGCGAGAGAGAGGGAGCGAGAGAGAGGGAGCGAGAGAGAGGGAGGGGGGAGCGAGAGTGAGGGAGGGAGCGAGACAGAGGGAGGGAGGGAGGGAGAGGGAGGGAGCGAGAGAGGGAGAGGGTCTGAGAGGGAGTGAGAGAGAGCGAGCGAGAGGGAGCGAGAGCGAGCAAGAGGGAGCGAGAGCGAGCAAGAGGGAGCGAGAGCGAGCAAGAGGGAGCGAGACGGAGCGAGAGGGTGTGAGGGAGAGGGAGCGAGAGGGAGTGAGGGAGAGGGAGCGAGAGAGAGAGAGAGGGAGCGAGAGATAGAGAGAGAGAGAGAGGGAGCGAGAGAGAGAGGGAGCGAGAGAGAGGGAGAGCGAGAGAGAGGGAGGGAGCGAGAGAGAGGGAGGGAGGGAGGGAGCGAGAGAGAGGGATCGAGAGAGAGAGAGAGGGAGCGAGAGAGGGGGAGGGAACGAGTGAGAGAGAGAGGGAGCGAGAGAGAGGGAGCGAGAGAGGGGGAGGGAACGAGAGAGGGAGCGAGAGAGCGGGAGAGGGAGCGAGAGAGAGAGAGAGTGTGCGAGAGAGAGGGAGAGGGAGCGAGAGAGAGGGAGAGGGAGCGAGAGAGAGTGAGAGGGAGCGAGAGAGAGTGAGAGGGAGCGAGAGAGAGGGGGAGCGAGAGAGAGGGAGGGAGCGAGAGAGAGAGAGAGAGGGAGCGAGAGAGAGGGAGCGAGACAGAGGGAGGGAGACAGAGGGAGGGAGAGGGAGCGAGAGAGAGCGAGCGAGAGGGAGCGAGAGCGAGCAAGAGGGAGCGAGAGCGAGCAATAGGGAGCGAGACGGAGCGAGAGGGAGTGAGGGAGAGGGAGCGAGGGAGAGGGAGCGAGAGAGCGAGAGAGAGAGAGAGAGAGAGGGATCGAGAGATAGAGAGAGAGAGAGGGAGCGAGAGAGAGAGAGAGAAGCAGGAAGGGAGTGAGAGAGAGAGAGGGAGCAAGGGTGCGAGCGAGCGGGAGCGAGCGAGAGAGAGAGAGAGAGGGAGCGAGAGAGAGGGAGCGAGAGAGAGGGAGGGGGGAGCGAGACGGAGCGAGAGGGAGTGAGGGAGAGGGAGCGACAGAGAGAGAGAGAGGGAGCGAGAGATAGAGAGAGAGAGAGAGGGAGCGAGAGAGAGAGGGAGCGAGAGAGAGGGAGAGCGAGAGAGAGGGAGGGAGGGAGAGAGAGAGAGAGAGAGAGGGATCGAGAGAGAGAGAGGGAGCGAGAGAGGGGGAGGGAACGAGAGAGAGAGAGAGAGGGAGCGAGAGAGGGGGAGGGAACGAGAGAGAGAGAGGGAGCGAGAGAGCGGGAGAGGGAGCGAGAGAGAGAGAGGGAGCGAGAGAGAGGGAGAGGGAGCGAGAGAGAGGGAGAGGGAGCGAGAGAGAGGGAGAGGGAGCGAGAGAGAGGGAGAGGGAGCGAGAGAGAGGGAGAGGGAGCGAGAGAGAGTGAGAGGGAGCGAGAGAGTGTGAGAGGGAGCGAGAGAGAGAGAGAGAGGAAGCGAGAGAGAGGGAGCGAGAGAGAGGGAGGGGGGAGCGAGAGTGAGGGAGGGAGCGAGACAGAGGGAGGGAGGGAAGGAGAGGGAGGGAGTGAGAGAGAGGGAGAGGGAGTGAGAGAGAGGGAGAGGGAGTGAGAGAGAGCGAGCGAGAGGGAGCGAGAGCGAGCAAGAGGGAGCGAGAGCGAGCAAGAGGGAGCGAGAGCGAGCAAGAGGGAGCGAGACGGAGCGAGAGGGAGTGAGGGAGAGGGAGCGAGAGAGAGAGAGAGAGGGAACGAGAGATAGAGAGAGAGAGAGAGGGAGCGAGAGAGAGAGGGAGCGAGAGAGAGGGAGAGCGAGAGAGAGGGAGAGCGAGAGAGAGAGAAAGGGAGCGAGAGAGAGGGAGAGGGAGGGCGAGAGAGGGAGAGGGAGCGCGAGAGAGGGAGAGGGAGCGAGAGAGAGGGAGAGAGAGAGGGAGCGAGAGAGAGGGAGCGAGAGAGAGGGAGCGAGAGAGAGGGAGCGAGAGAGAGGGAGCGAGAGAGAGGGAGGGGGGAGCGAGAGTGAGGGAGGGAGCGAGACAGAGGGAGGGAGGGAGGGAGAGGGAGGGAGCGAGAGAGGGAGAGGGTCTGAGAGGGAGTGAGAGAGAGCGAGCGAGAGGGAGCGAGAGCGAGCAAGAGGGAGCGAGAGCGAGCAAGAGGGAGCGAGACGGAGCGAGAGGGAGTGAGGGAGAGGGAGCGAGAGGGAGTGAGGGAGAGGGAGCGAGAGAGAGAGAGAGGGAGCGAGAGATAGAGAGAGAGAGAGAGGGAGCGAGAGAGAGAGGGAGCGAGAGAGAGGGAGAGCGAGAGAGAGGGAGGGAGCGAGAGAGAGGGAGGGAGCGAGAGAGAGAGAGAGAGGGATCGAGAGAGAGAGAGAGGGAGCGAGAGAGGGGGAGGGAACGAGTGAGAGAGAGAGGGAGCGAGAGAGAGGGAGCGAGAGAGGGGGAGGGAACGAGAGAGGGAGCGAGAGAGCGGGAGAGGGAGCGAGAGAGAGAGAGAGTGTGCGAGAGAGAGGGAGAGGGAGCGAGAGAGAGGGAGAGGGAGCGAGAGAGAGTGAGAGGGAGCGAGAGAGAGTGAGAGGGAGCGAGAGAGAGGGGGAGCGAGAGAGAGGGAGGGAGCGAGAGAGAGAGAGAGAGGGAGCGAGAGAGAGGGAGCGAGACAGAGGGAGGGAGACAGAGGGAGGGAGAGGGAGCGAGAGAGAGCGAGAGAGAGCGAGCGAGAGGGAGCGAGAGCGAGCAAGAGGGAGCGAGAGCGAGCAATAGGGAGCGAGACGGAGCGAGAGGGAGTGAGGGAGAGGGAGCGAGGGAGAGGGAGCGAGAGCGCGAGAGAGAGAGAGAGAGAGGGAGCGAGAGATAGAGAGAGAGAGAGGGAGCGAGAGAGAGAGAAGCAGGAAGGGAGTGAGAGAGAGAGGGAGGAAGGGTGCGAGCGAGCGGGAGGGAGCGAGAGGGAGAGGGCGGGAGGAAGCTAGAGAGAGGGAGCGGGAGGCTTGGAGAGCGAGAGGGAGGGAGGGAGAGGGAGCAGGAGCGATAGAGAGGGAGGGAGTGAGAGCGCGAGGGAGGGAGCGAGAGGGAGGGAGGGAGCGAGGGAGGGAGCGAGAGAGGGAGGGAGGGAGCCAGAGAGGTAGGTAGGGAGGGAGGGAGAGAGAGCGAGGGAACGAGAGGGAGGGAGAGAAGGAGGGAGGGAGGGAGAGGGAGGGAGGGAGTTAGAGAGAGGGAGGGACGGAGGGAGGGAGTGAGAGGGAGTGAGGGAGTGAGAGGTAGGAAGTGAGTGAGAGGGAGGGAGTGAGAGGGAGGGAGTGAGAGGGAGGGAGTGAGAGGGAATGAAGGAGGGAGGGAGGGGGAGGGACAGAGGGAGGGAGTGAGAGGGTTGGAGGGAGAGAGGAAGGGAGGGAGAGAGAGGGCGGGAGGGAGCGGGAGAGAGGGAGGGAGTGAGAGGGATGGAGTGAGAGGGAGGGAGGGAGGGAGTGAGAGGGAGGGAGGGAGTGAGATGGAGGGAGTGAGTGAGAGGGAGGGAGGGAGTGAGAGGGAGTGAGAGGGATGGAGGAACGGAGGGAGAGAGAGGGAGGGAGGGAGTGAGATGGAGGGAGTGAGAGGGAGGGAGTGAGAGGGAGGGAGGGAGTGAGAGGGAGGGAGTGAGAGGGAGGGAGGGAGTGAGAGGGAGGGAGGGAGTGAGAGGGAGGGAGGGACGGAGGGAAGGAGTGAGAGGGTTGGAGGGAGAGTGGAAGGGAGGGAGAGAGAGGGCGGGAGGGAGCGGGAGGGAACGAGAGAGTGAAAGCCAGTGAGTAAAGAGTGGAAGTAGCAATGGTAGGTTTTTGCCCCGCACTCCCCATCCACACTTGCTCACGAGTGGACACCTCAGTTCCTGCGTTTGCATTAGCTTTCTGCACTTTTATTAAAATGTGTTTTGTGCCTTTTTTAAAATTCTGTGATTACATTTTGGAGAATGAAGGAGTCAAAGAAAATGAGTGTGAGAGAGAGAGAGGGATAACGAGAGGGCAAATAAGGAGCTCCTCAAATTTGGGGCTTCATTTGTCAAGGAAACGAGACAGTCTCAGTCAGAACAATGGCCACCGTTGTGTCTGCAGTTGTCTCAAAGGTGATGTACACCTGATCCCCAGTGTGAAATTATTTATCGGCCCCACCTCACCCCCCAAACCAGTCAGCTTTCTCTTTAAAGCTAATTGGAAGGTAGGCCCGAGGCTTCTCGGCAGTGGTGAAAAATGGTGGTGTCTTTCTGGGAGAACACCTAATGAGGGTGGGAGGGGGGCACATCCCCCTCCCCCACCCTCCGCAGGACTGTTATCCAACAGATAAACACATAAGGAGAATTTGGAACATGTGACCAAGAGCTTGGTGAGAGGTGGGATTGAGGGGAGAAAGAGAGAGAGAAGAATAAAGAGAGGGGGAGTGGAGAGAGAGAGAAGGCAGAGAGAAGACTAGAGAGAGAGGAGAAGAAAGAATAGAGAGGAGGGAGAAGAAAAGAGAGAGGGGAGAGAAAGAGGAGGGTGTTGTAGCGCACAATGACTTAGGTGGCCTTTGCGATATCCGCTTTGATGCGGCTGAAGGCCTGGCAAGCCTCTGTCGACAGGGGGAAGGTAGTGGTCTGTATTAGGGGGCGGGCCTTGTCTGCGTACTGGGGGACCCACTGGGCGTAATATGAAAACAACCCCAGGCAGCGTTTCAGGGCTTTGGAGCAGTGGGGGAGGGGAAATTCCATAAGGGGGCGCATGCGTTCGGGGTAGGAGCCTATTATCCAATTGCGCACTACGTATCCCAGGGTGGCCAACCGGTTTGTGCTAAAAACGCACTTTTCCTCGTTATATGTGAGGTTCAGGGCGTTAGCGGTCTGGAGGAACTTTTGGAGGTTGGCGTCGTGGTCCTGCTGGTCCTGCGGATGGGGAGCTGATGGTAGGCGGACTTGAGGTCCACGGTGGAGAAGACCTTATATTGGGCAATCCGATTGACCATGTCGGATATGCGGGGTAGCGGGTACGCATCTAGCTGTGTGTACCTGTTGATGGTCTGGCTATAGTCTACGACCATCCTTTGCTTCTCCCCTGTCTTCACTACTACCACCTGGGCTCTCCAGGGACTATTGCTGGCCTGGATTATGCCTTCCTTCAGCAACCGCTGGACTTCAGACCGAATAAATATCCGGTCCTGGGCGCTGTACCGTCTGCTCCGAGTGGCGACGGGTTTGCAATCCGGGGTGAGGTTTGCAAACAAGGACGGTGGTTCAACCTTGAGGGTTGCGAGGCCGCAGATAGTGAGTGGGGGTATTGGGCCGCCGAATTGGAATGTTAGGCTCTGCAGGTTGCACTGGAAATCTAATCCCAGTAATGTGGGCGCGCAGAGTTGGGGAAGGACGTAGAGCCTGTAGTTTTTAAACTCCCTCCCTTGCACCGTTAGGGTCACTATGCAGAAGCCTTTGATCTCTACGGAGTGGGATCCTGCAGCTAGGGAAATCTTTTGCGCACTTGGATGGATGGTCAGAAAACAGCGTCTTACCGTGTCGGGGTGAATGAAACTTTCGGTGCTCCCGGAGTCGATCAAGCATGATGTCTCGTGTCCGTTGATCAGCACCGTTGTTGTCGTCGTCTGGAGCGTCCGGGGCCGCGATTGATCCAGCGTCACCGAAGCCAGTCGTGGTCGTAGTGTCTCAGCGTCTTCCTCGAACCCCGTGGAGCCGTCGATGCTGGGGTCCTTTGTTGTCAACCAAGATGGTGGCGTCCATGAATCGCTTTTACAAATAGCTGCGTGGGCCGGGCAGCTCTGCCGGGGGTGTTTCGCTTGCCCGCAGAAATAGCAGCGGGCTCCCCCGGGATGGTCTGGCGCTTTAACCGCGCAAGATTGCGAGGGGGGGGGGGGGGGTTTGTCGCGACGGGGGGTCCACGGAGCCCAAGGGGCTGCCGCGCGGTCGGGGCCGTAGGCGCAGGCGATTTGCGAGGCCACATCTAGGGAAGCTGCAATGGCCCGTGCCTCTGAGAGTCCTAGCGACTCTCTTTCTATAAGTCTTTGGCAGATTTGGGGAGAGTTCATACCTGCCACAAATGCATCGCGAATTAGCAGGTCCGTGTGTTCGATCGCGTTCACCGGCGGGCAGCTGCAGGCCCGTCCCAAAATTAGCAGCGCGGCGTAGAATTCTTCTAGCGATTCTCCGGGACTTTGCCGTCTCATTGCGAGTTGGTAGCGTGCGTAGATCTGGTTCACGGGGCGAACGTAGATGCTCTTCAGTGCTGCTAGCGCCGTCGGGAAATCCTCTGCGTCTTCTATGAGAGGGTAAATTTCCGGGCTTACCCTCGAATGCAGGACCTGCATTTTCTGGTCTTCTGTGATCCGGCCGGGGGCCGTTCGGAGGTAGCCTTTAAAACATGCTTGCCAGTGTTTGAATACTGCTGCCGAGTTCGCTGCGTGGGGGCTGATCCGCAGGCATTCCGGGGCGATCCGGAGCTCCATAGACTTTTAAGCTCGCTTAATAAATTGTAGCGCACAATGACTTACAAGAGACGAGAAGTGAAGAAGTCGATGAGGCTTTATTAAGCGAGACTTGTCCCCAGCAGCTCAGCAACAGAATGAAGCTGCGGGGAGAGGCTCGGGTTCTTATACTCCGCCTTAAGGGCGGAGCCAGGAGTCGGCAGCCAACCAGGACCCAGGATCTGTCAGCCATTAGCATCTCGGCATCACGGTCCCACATGACCCCTAATACATACCACCACAGGAGTGTCATTGACGAATGTGATATAAAATAGTTAGTTTAAATATATTAGTTACAGTAATGTAGATGTAGGTGGGTCTAATTCATGTTAGTTCACAGACAAAGGATTTCAGAGAGCATGGCAAGGACGGGGGGAGGGGTGTCTAGTGTATGAGGAGAAAAGGATGCTGGGTAACAAGAGCCCAGGGGAAGGAATGAGAAGTGAGCCAATTAGGATGTATGGCCAGGTCAGGAGGGGTATAGGATGACCTGTGGGAATCGTGTATGTGAAACCTGAGGCCATTTGAATGTGTTTGTAGAGAAAAAGACGTCCGGTGACGGCGGGCGGGAGGTGGCCGCACAATGGAGGGCTCCCGGTCGGCAACGGCATTTTCGGGGCTTTAAGCCCGGTAGGGTCCATGGAGGCGGCAGAAGAAGGGAGAAGGCGCAGAGGAGGCACAGTGAAGACACAGGAGGAAAAAGGGAACAAAGAAAAATGTCGAGGGTGAGCAAGAAAACGGCCGAAAAAAAACCAGCTGGAGGTCCGTCGGGGAGTGGAAAGGTCACCGCGGGGTCACCAAGGAAAATGGAGGCTGGAGCACCAGGGGAGGTCGCACTGCTTACGGCTGAAGAAATAACTAAGGTGATGGCTGCGGAATTTGAAAAGCAGTTGGCGCAGATTGCGAAATGCATGGAGACGGTGAGGTAGGAGATGAGGGAGGTTTTGAGTGTGCTGGTGGAGGAGGCGGTTTCCCCGGTGAGGACGGAGGTGGCGAGCGCAGTGGCGGAGGTGCGAGAGCAAGGGGAGGCGCTGAAGGAAGTGGAGGAGACGTTATTGCAGCACGGTGATCAACTTGCCTCGATGGGGAAGGAGATGCGGAAGGTGATGGATACTAACAAGGATCTGCGAGGAAAAATGGAAGACCTGGAAAACAGATCCAGGCGACAGAATTTGAGGATTGTGGGGCTGCCCAAAGGAGTTGAAGGACCGAAGCCGACTGAGTATTTTGCCGCGATGCTGGTGAAACTATTGGGGGAGGGGGAGGATCCCTCCCGATATGAACTGGATCGGGCTCATCGGTCATGGAGGCCTGTACCAAAGGCGAGTGAGCCGCCAAGGGCAGTGACTCAGCTTCCGTAGGCACAGTGTGAAGGAGAAGGTCCTGAGCTGGGCCAAGCAGAAGCGGGTGGTGCAGTGGGCTGGAGCTGGTATACGTGTATACCAGGACTTTACGGTGGAGCTGGCGAGGAGGCGGGCTGCCTTCAACCGGGTGAAGAGGGCACTGTACATTAGCAAGGTGCGGTGCGGCATTGTATATCCAGCGAAGCTGAGGGTGATTTACAAGCTCAGGGACTTTTATTTTGGAATGGCGGAAGCAGCGGAGGAGTTTGCGAAAGCAGAAGGACTGTGGCAGAACTGACAAATTGAGGAATGGCCATGTGCCGATGTAACCTCATGACTGTATTTTCTTCTTTTTTGTATCACTGCGCGCGGGTGTAGAGGCTAAAGGAGCCAATGTGGTATATATTTGGACAAGGGAAGGGACGGGACTTTCACTCGAAATGAGGGCTCTTTGGGGTGTGGGTGGATATGCGGGGTTTGTGTGCTAAAAAGGGATCTCTGGGCTTTCCTGGGGCCGGGCAAGTGGGAAAGGGACCCGGGAGGGGGCCTCCACGCTGGCCGGTTTAAGCCGGCCAGTGAACGGGAGTGAGGTGGGGGGAGGGGCTGCGGCCATCGGAGCCTGGCAGAACAGGGTCCGAGTGGTCTAGCCGGGGTGGAAAGTTGGGGGGGAAGGAACAGAGGTTGGGAGGAGGAGTTTTACAAGAGGCAGTGGACGGGAGGAGCTGAAGACCTGCGGTTGGGGGGTGGGGGGGGGGAGCTGTGTATATTAAGGGTGACTACGGGTAATCCCGGATTCCTTTTTGTCATTTGTTTATGTAAACATGCGGGTTGAGGTTTGGGGGTTTGGGGGTAGATGGGATCGTTATTATTATGGGGACTGACATATCTTGCTGATTATTGTTTATTGTTGATGGATGTAAATGTGGGAGAAAATGTGAAAAAGGAGGAGAATAAAACATTTTTAAAAAATAAATAAATTTTAAAAAAGAATGTGTTTGTAGAGATTTCTTTGTTTCCAACAGCACTTGATTCTGGAGACCCAGGAGGCAGCTTGTGTTCTGGGCTTTTGTGAAATGAGTCAGACTTGCAAGTCGAATAAAAATAACTAATGCTGTGCCCACAAATCCATCTCGAGTTTTACTGAGGCCAGACTGACGGGTAAAGAAAGTTATGTTTTGTCATTTGGTGCTGGAAACCCGGGATTTCTCAAGACGGTTCTGACCAACCGCGAAATCAGAATTAGACTGATTTTGGACAAGGAACGTGGAAAAGGGCCCACAATGTATAGCTGAAAAATGACCGCGCATTGATTTCTCCCCTCTTCTTATGGTCTGATTGGTCTGGTCACTCGCGGTTGGTACGGAAAGATCGTCTTGAAGAAATCAAAGGTCAGTCTGGGGATTAGAAATTTAACTGATGGGATTTCATAATTGATGATTCGGTTTTGGGTTAGTTTTGGAATTAATGGGACATCAAAAAATGATAGTTTAATTCCATGTGTGAGTGTTTTTGGAGAACTGATGGGACCTCAGGATGAGGGTTTTAGTTCAATGAGTGTTTTAAATCTATAGTTGATTCAGCTAAAATTGTATCCTTGGACTGTAGTGGCGAGAAACGATAAATTTGAAAACAAACTGGATGCTGCATGTTAGTTAAAGCAGAAGTCTCTCAAAGGGTTAACAGCAGCTTGAGATAACAGGCAGCTTGTGGTGTAATTGGATACCTTTCCTTCGAGTCAGTGAAACTCCAGCAAAGTTACGTTTTGAATTAATTAAAGGAAACCAGTGGATTTCTCCACCTCTTTAATCAAAGTTTATTATTTTAGCAAGCAATTGATTGAAATTGCCAGAATCTTAAGTTTTAATTACTTGAAATAATGTTTATCTCATTTTATTTGTGAATTAATAGAAACTTAAAGAAACTCACTGACACCATTTTAAAAAGTGTAAATCTGGAGATGGCAGTTGACTTTGCTCCGGTATAAATCACCGCAGCTAACTGCTCCCTCATTGATAGCAGACAACATTTTTGTGAATATAAGAAAAACTTGTTAAAAGAAAAATTGTTAAGATAAAGAATTAATTAAGTTGTAAAAGTTATACAAGTTTGTGTTAGAACTGAATTTATGATTTGCTTGAGTTGAGATCAGAGCTAAGCTTGCAGGTTGCAGTAATTCAATTTGAATTTTCAAACATTTTAAGTTTTAAAAGAACACTGTTAAAACCTTTTCAATAATTTTGCCAAGTAGCAAAAATTGCCATTGGTTATAAATAGGCAAATTAAAAAAAAAAAAATTTAAATTAAAAAAAAAAAAAGAGCCAAAGTATGAAAGCGTAAGAGTGAATTAGATTATGGAGACAATATTGTCAACATGAGAGGGATAAGATCATGTTATTAAGTTGGCAAGAAAATGCCCTTAAAATGGGGATTCCAATTAGTGAAAGGGGGAACCAGAAAACTCTGGAGATCTTGAAAAAGGAGTGTGCATTCAAAAAAAACGCGCAAGTAAAGAGAGGGTGGACTCGAGTAAAAAGGGAGCTACGTAGTTCAAATGGCTGGCCTTGATTTAGAAGATTTAGAAAATTTGACCATTTTGGCTAGAGTTCCGACTGCACCAGTAGCATTGTCTACACTAATTCCGGAACCACCAGAGTATCATAATTTATATCCACTCACTGCTCCCCAGATTCAAATCATGCCAGCCTCTCCAGCCCCTTCGGTTGATAGCGTGGGTCCTATTTTACCATCTTCACTGTCTGTGAGAGAAGGGGAGCTCTGTTCCACAAGCCCAGTTACCTCTAGGACCCGATCTCGGACAATGAGAGAGGGGCCTGATCGTATCCAGAAACAATCACACATACCACCTAAATCCCTTCAGACCGATATGGTAGGACAGAAAAGTACGAGAACAAAGGAAGAGGATGGGGATGGTTCTGAGGAGCTGGAGCTCCCTCTAGTGACAGGGAAGGACACCAAAGTCTTGGAAGAGCCAGAGGAATCAGCTAGTGAGACTCTGAGACAGTTGCCGATTCGGAAAATACCAAACCCTGATGCTGTAACGGCGGCCGCCCAGCCCACGATAGACATTTATTTCCCATGGAGACCCAGTGCGATGATGGCTATTCTGGCTGCAATCCCAAACAGGAAGAAATCTCCTGCTGCGTTCGTGGATTATCTGAGAACTACCATCTCAGTTTAACAAGCTGATTCTAGGGACCTCTGGGCCCTAGTCCAGCAGGTTTTAACCCCAGCAGAGTACCGCAGTTACCTCAACCACTTGAATTATGCTAGCCACGCCGCACTTCACCAAGCCCATGCGTTGGACGATGATAGACGGACACAAATCCTGAATGCATTGAATGCCACATTTCAAAAGCCCATAAACATTTCTGCTATCTTAGACCTCAAACCTAAAAAGACTGAAGAGCCAGAGGAATTTCTGGAACGTTTTAATGAAATCTACCGTGGGCAGTCAGGCGACTTGCCATACCAAGTTTGTAGTGACTACTGGATTGGACTGTAACTTGTTGGCCCGAGATTTACTGTGTATCTTCCAGCTACAGCTAGAGTGCGGAGACGAGGGGGTAACGGTTCAATCATGGAGGATGAGACAACAGTGCTATATTTCTATCACTCCCCAGTGGTGGACGTTAGACGTTGAACAGTCACTGCATCACGTAACCCTGGCCTATGACAGAACCGGACAAAACAGGGAGTTGGAGGACAAATACCAACCGTTAATTGGGACCGAATGGCCAGTCAAGGTTACAGCCACAGTCACGGGAAAAGAAGGTACAGCCGATTTTGTTACAATACCACCACATTTATGGCCACAGTCAGCTTCGGTAAGCCCTCATATTACACGTCAGGTCCACGACCAGTACCATGCCAGGGATCTGGGGCCTATGGTAAGGAGGGCAGTGGATCATTCAGATCCAACAGAGTACGCACTTCAAGTCACGCCAGACGGATTTCCATAAAATATTTTGAGGTCCCTGAAACGATTAACACTCGACTTCAGCATCACCGGGGACGTGATGTGTTGGAATATGTCAATCCACAGGTCTGGGCGGAATCCCCATCAGAAGTGGGAAAGACAAATGTTACACCTATTAAGGTAACGATTAAGGACCATATAAAGCTGCCTTCCATTCGGCAATACCCCCTGAAACCCCAAGCTGCCCCGTGTATAGACAAATTAATCCGAGAGCTGCTGCAAAGGGTATTTTGGTCTCTTGCCAATCAGAATGTAACACCCCCATACTTGCTGTCCCTAAACCAGCCAAATCAGACCAGTACCGATTAGTACAGGATTTACGTTCAATCAATGCCATTGTACAGCCGTTACATGCTCTCGTCCCTAATACTGCCCAAATACTGGCTCAAATTCCAGCTCAAGCCCAGGTCTTCGCCGTAATTGACCTTCAGCACGCTTTCTTTGCCGTCCCACTCGCATCTGAAAGTCAATATTTGTTTGCCTTCACTTACAATGGACAGCAGTATACCTGGACCCGACTGCCACAGGGGTTCGTCAACTCACCTACACTCTTCTCCAGATGTCTGCAGACCCAACTCCAGGCCTTGACATTGGAGCATGGTTCCACTCTAGTGCAGTATGTAGATGACATATTGGTAGCATGTCCTGACGAGCCCAGTAATAGGGATGATGTGATCCAATTATTGAACCACCTATCCTCGTTGGGTTATGTTGTCTCACAAGCAAAGGTCTTGGTGGCTCAGAGAAAGGTTAAGTTCTTAGGAGTTTTACTTACAGCCACAGAAAGAAGTCTCAAACCCAGTAGGATTGAACCAATATGCCAATTCCCCGCCCCTACAATAGCCAAGGAGGTTCGTCATTGGCTGGTGAATTATTGTCGGCAGTGGATACCAAACATCGCTGTCTATACAAAGCTGCTGACGCCTTACACGAGTGAAGAGGGGAACTTTACTCTCACCACCGAGGCACTCGAGGCCTTCCGTTGCCTGAAGCAGGCCTTGTTACAAGCATCGGCCCTCCGGAGGCCCTTGTACGACCGACCATTCCAGATATACTGTACTGTTCTGGAAGGATGTTCAACAGCGGTACTCACTCAGCAACATGGGGACAAGCACCGGCTCGTAGCATATTACTCTTCCAAACTCGACCCAGTGGTGTTGGGCCACCCTGTTTGCACCCAGATCTTGGCAGCGATATACAATAGTTTGCAGGCTGCTGCCAATATCACTCTCCAACAGGATATTACGGTATATAGTTCCCACTCGGTAATCGCACTATTGGGGCAACTGCAGACTCAGCATCTTACCGCAGCTCGTCAGAATAGGTATGAGATATACCTTTTGAACAATCCACGTCTGACATTTAAACACGATACCACTATCAATCCAGCCTGATTTCTTAGCGGTCCCCCTGTCCATGAACATAAGAACTAGGAGCAGGAGTAGGCCATCTGGCCCCTCGAGCCTGCTCCACCATTCAATGAGATCATGGCTGATCTTTTGTGGACTCAGCTCCACTTTCCGGCCCGAACACCATAACCCTTAATCCCTTTATTCTTCAAAAAATTATCTATCTTTATCTTAAAAACATTTAATGAAGGAGCCTCTACTGCTTCACTGGGCAAGGAAGTCCATAGATTCACAACCCTTTGGGTGAAGAAGTTCCTCCTGAGCTCAGTCCTAAATCTACTTCCCCTTATTTTGAGGATGTGCCCCCGAGTTCTGCTTTCACCTGCCAGTGGAAACAACCTGCCCGCATCTATCCTATCTATTCCCTTCATAATCTTATATGTTTCTATAAGATCCCCCCTCATCCTTCTAAATTCCAACGAGTACAGTCCCAGTCTACTCAACCTCTCCTCGTAATCCAACCCCTTCAGCTCGGAGATTAACCTAGTGAATCTCCTCTGCACACCCTCCAGTGCCAGTGCGTCCTTTCTCAAGTAATGAGACCAAAACTGAACACTGTACTCCAGGTGTGGCCTCACTAACACCTTATACAATTGCAGCATAACCTCCCTAGTCTTAAACTCCATCCCTCTAGCAATGAAGGACAAAATTCCATTTGCCTTCTTAATCACCTGTTGCACCTGTAAACCAACTTTTTGCGACCCATGCACTAGCACACCCAGGTCTCTCTGCACAGCAGCATTTTAAAATATTTTATCATTTAAATAATAAGCCCTTTTGCTGTTATTCCTACCAAAATGGATAACCTCACATTTGTCAACATTGTATTCCATCTGCCAGACCCTAGCCCATTCACTTAGCCTATCCAAATCCCTCTGCAGACTTCCAGTATCCTCTGCACTTTTTGCTTTACCACTTATCTTAGTGTCGTCTGCAAACTTGGACATATTGCCCTTGGTCCCCAACTCCAAATCATCTTTGTAAATTGTGAACAGTTGTGGGCCCAACACTGATCCCTGAGGGACACCACTAGCTACTGATTGCCAACCAGAGAAACACCCATTAATCCGCACTCTTTGCTTTCTATTAATTAACCAATCCTCTATCCATGCTCCTACTTTCCCCTTAATGCCATGCATCTTTATCTTAGCAGCAACCTTTCGTGTGGCACCTTAGGGCAGCACGGTAGCATTGTGGATTGCACAATTGCTTCACAGCTCCAGGGTCCCAGGTTCGATTCCGGCTTGGATCACTGTCTGTGCGGAGTCTGCACGTCCTCCCAGTGTCTGCGTGGGTTTCCTCCGGGTGCTCCGGTTTCCTCCCACAGTCCAAAGATGTGCAGGTTAGGTGGATTGGATACAATAAATTGCCCTTAGTGTTGGGTGGGGTTACTGGGTTATGGGTATAGGGTGGAGGTGTTGAGCTTGGGTAGGGTGCTCTTTCCAAGAGCCGGTGCAGACTCGATGGGCCGAATGGCCTCCGTCTGCACTGTAAATTCAATGAAAAGCAACCTTCCCTTTGTGAGAGCTATTCAGAGTCTCAACAGCGAAACCGATCTCCCTGTCCGGTGGCTTAGCCCAATATAGGCTTGTAAGAAAATCCCTTCAGCTCCGGAATGCCTGGGGCACAACAGCCGTCCTGGGTACCTTGTGACAAAAGTTTGTGCAATAATCGGAATTAAATCGCGACAAGTGTAGGGGAGCTGGATGATTGGTTGGGAATGATTTGCAGAGTTTTTTGGGGGGTTGGGGGGTGGGGGCTAGAGTTGGATATGAGGTAAGGTCTTGCAGAGAAGCTGACACCAGTCCAATGGCCTCCTTTGGATATCAGATCAGTCGTGGGGGCCAAAGGAATAGAGAAGACACGGAGTGCTAACAATCTTTTTATTATTGCATGTGATCCCTAAGTCAGGGAAAAAGGAATGGTTAAACACAACATCGATCAGCCCATGTACAAAAATACAACAAAAATACCCCTCAAGACAGGAGGAGAAAAATAAGGCATTGCACAAGAATAAATTCAAATAAACATCTCTATTAATTGCTTCAATAGAAGGCGATGATCTCAGAATACACATCTGGCTCACTCCAGCTTTGTCCTGCTCAGGAACCTGCCTGTGCAATCAGCAGAAAAATAAATTCCTGGAACAGAAAAGAGCATCAATCAACGTTTTGGTGCAAATTGATTTCCGGCGGGAAAAAAAAAAAGAAATTTGTCTCAAAGAACAGCACGGCAGAGGAACAGGCCCTTCGGCCCTCGAAGCCTACACCGACCATGCTGCCCGACTAACCTAAAACCTTCTACACTTCCGGGGTCCATGTACTTTTGTATTCAGGGCAGCACGGTAGCAGTGGCTAGCAACCATGGCTACACAGCGCCAGGGTCCCAGGTTTGATTCCGGCTTGGGTCACTGTCTGTGCGGAGTCTGCACATCCTCCCCGTGTCTGCGTGGGTTTCCTCCGGGTGCTCCGGTTTCCTCCCACAGTCCAAAGATGTGCAGGTTAGGTGGATTGGCCATGATAAATTACCTTAAGTGACCAAAAAGGTAAGGAGGGGTTACGGGGATAGGGGGGGGAGGCGAGGGCTTAAGTGGGTCTTTGTTCTCAGATGATTGGTGCAGGTAGGGCAGTAGATGTTGTCTATATGGACTTCAGTAAGGCCTTTGACAAGGTCCCGCATGGTAGACTAGTACAAAAGGTGAAGTCACACGGGATCAGGGGTGAGCTGGCAAGGTGGATACAGAACTGGCTAGGTCATAGAAGGCAGAGAGTAGCAATGGAAGGATGCTTTTCTCATTGGAGGCCTGTGACTAGTGGTGTTCCACAGGGATCAGTGCTGGGACCTTTGCTCTTTGTAGTATATATAAATGATTTGGAGGAAAATGTAACTGGTCTGATTAGTAAGTTTGCAGGCGACACAAAGGTTGGTGGAATTGCGGATAGCGATGAGGACTGTCGGAGGATACAGCAGGATTTAGATTGTCTGGAGACTTGGGCGGAGAGATGGCAGATGGAGTTTAATCCGGACAAATGTGAGGTAATGCATTTTGGAAGGTCTAATGCAGGTAGGGAATATACAGTGAATGGTAGAGTATTGAAAGTCAAAGAGATCTAGGAGTATAGGTCCACAGGTCATTGAAAGGGGCAACACAGGTGGAGAAGGTAGTCAAGAAGGCATACGGCATGCTTGCCTTCATTGGCCGGGGCATTGAGTATAAGAATTGGCAAGTCATGTTGCAGCTGTATAGAACCTTAGTTAGGCCACACTTGGAGTATAGTGTTCAATTCTGGTCGCCACACTACCAGAAGGATGTGGAGGCTTTAGAGAGGGTGCAGAAGAGATTTACCAGAAAGTTGCCTGGTATGGAGGGCATTAGCTATGAGGAGCGGTTGAATAAACTCGGTTTGTTCTCACTGGAACGAAGGAGGTTGAGGGGAGACCTGATAGAGGTATACAAAATTATGAGGGGCATAGACAGAGTGGATAGTCAGAGGCTTTTCCCCAGGGTAGAGGGGTCAATTACTAGGGGGCATAGGTTTAAGGTGAGAGGGGCAAGGTTTAGAGTAGATGTACGAGGCAAGTTTTTTTACACAGAGGGTAGTGGGTGCCTGGAACTCGCTGCCGAGGTGGAAGGAGGTGGTGGAAGCAGGGACGATAGTGACATTTAAGGGGCATCTTGACAAATATATGAATAGGATGGGAATAGAAGGATACGGACCCAGGAAGTGTAGAAGATTGTAGTTTAGTCGGGCAGTATGGTCGGCACGGGCTTGGAGGGCCGAAGGGCCTGTTCCTGTGCTGTACATTTTTGTTCTTTGGGTCGGTGCAGACTCGATGGGCCGAATGGCCTCCTTCTGCTCTGTATGTTCTATGTATTCCCACCTTATTCATGCATTAGTCAAAATGCCTCGATCGTACCTGCTTCAGTCACCTCCTCTCCCAAAACAGATTAAAAATGGTACGGGTGCCAGAGAGCTGGGGCAGCAACCCAAAGAAAAAGCTGCCCAGACTACAGGCACAGATATTGGTCCAAAACATTCCTTGTCCAAACAAGATAGATGGAAGAGGTTTAGAGAGGCAATTCCGAGCTTAGAGGCCTCCAGGCAGCTGAAGGCAAGGCCGGCAGTGGTGGAGCAATGGGAATCAGGGGGCTGAATTGGATGAAATGAAATGAAAATCGCTTGTCACAAGTAGGCTTCAAATGAAGTTACTGTGAAAAGCCCCTAGTCACCACATTCCGGCGCCTGTTCGGGGAGGCTGGTACGGGAATCGAACCGTGCTGCTGGCCTGCCTTGGTCTGCCTTAAAAGCCAGCTATTTAGCCCAGTGTGCTAAACCAGCCCCAATGAACAACATCGACTCGATGGGATGAATGAATGTTGGAGAGACTGGAGTGGGGTAGGGCTGGGTGAGAATGGACAAAAACATCTAAATCTGATGAGGAGGGGGGCAAATCAGCAAGCACAAGGAATGGGGCTCCGGCACAGTGGTTAGCGGGTTCAATTCCGACCTTGGGGTGACTGGAGTCTGCACGTTCTCCCCGTGTGTGCGTGGGTTTCCTCCGGGTGCTCCGGTTTCCTCCCACAGTCCAAAGATGTGCAGGTTCGGTGGATTGGCCGTGATAAATTGTGGTATTACGGGGATAGGGTGCTCTTTTTGAGGGTCAGTACAAACATCAGAGGGGCTGAATAGCCTCTTTCGGCACTGTAGGGATTTGATGATAATGGTGGAGGCTGGGTTGCAGGGTGCTGGAAACTGGCCGAGTTCAGAGGGGCCAAAAATGGACAAACGTGATGGGGGTCTTGGTGATGGAGATTATACAGTGGGAAGCTGAACTCTGTAAAACTCAACATCACCAGCAAACTGTTCTATAGCCAAAGGATGGTTTCAGTTACTCGAGGGAGCAGAGTTCAGAGTGGGGACTGAAAGAAATAGCTCCTCAAGATTGGCTATGTTGATCCTACTACAGTCTCCTCAGAAAATGCACCATTACCTCAACACTCACTCATTTTGAAGCCATGTTCAGATGTCACTTTCCCGAGCAGCGGTCACCACACACAGCGGGTCTGGGGCAGGTTCCACTATTTTCTAGAGGGAGAAAAACTAGAGTTAAACTCGCCAACAATCAATCTCATAGAAGCCATCCCTCCTAAAGGCCATCCGGCCCATGGGGGCTGCACCGAGCCTCCGAAAAGAGCACCCTATCAAGGCCCACTCCACCCCCGGAACCCTCAAAACACTTCAGCATGGCCAATCCACCCAACCTGCACATCTGGACCATGGGAGACAACCATTGTACCACCCCGATATTAGCCACCCAAGGAGACACTGCCAAGGGCTGGGCTGGACGAAAAGTGGGCGAATGGGCACCGACCAGGTCTCACCTTCAGTGTGATGGGCCGAATGGCCCTATTGTGCGCTGCAACATTTTATGCAAATCATTTTCTAGATTTTCTCTCATAAGGATCAAAGCCAGGGTTTAAAACCATCCACAAGGTGAAATGAAATTAAATGAAAATGGCTCATTGTCACAAGTCGGCTTCAAATGAAGTTACTGTGAAAAGCCCCTAGTCGCCTCATTCCGGCGCCTGTTCGGGGAGGCTGGTACGGGAATGTTATGATTAACAAATTTAAGATTTATAGAGTGCGCCCCATGGCTCTGACAAAGGTCAGAAGGGGTGAAAGAGAAAACAGATGGGTCGAGACAGACCTGACAAATTGTGCTGCCATTATTCTATTTTTCTAGAGAAAAGGAAAATATGGGAGGACTCGGGAAAGATCGAATTGGCCGGGGGCGTATTTCCACAACTTGGGCAGAAGGGTCCTGATCGTGGGCCTGATGTTAGGGTTAGGGGAGAGCAGAGGGGGCCTGATGTTAGGGTTAGCGGAGAGCAGAGAGGGCCTGATGTTAGGCTTAGCGGAGAGCGTGGGAGGGCCTGATGTTAGGTTAGCGGAGAGCAGAGAGGGCCTGATGTTAGGGTTAGCGGAGAGCGTGGGAGGGCCTGATGTTAGGGTTAGCGGAGAGCAGAGAGGGCCTGATGTTAGGCTTAGCGGAGAGCGTGGGAGGGCCTGATGTTAGGTTAGCGGAGAGCAGAGAGGGCCTGATGTTAGGGTTAGCGGAGAGCGTGGGAGGGCCTGATGTTAGGTTAGCGGAGAGCAGAGAGGGCCTGATGTTAGGGTTAGGTGAGATCGTGGGAGGGCCTGATGTTAGGGTTAGCGGAGAGCAGAGAGGGCCTGATGTTAGGCTTAGCGGAGAGCGTGGGAGGGCCTGATGTTAGGTTAGCGGAGAGCAGAGAGGGCCTGATGTTAGGTTAGCGGAGAGCAGAGAGGGCCTGATGTTAGGCTTAGCGGAGAGCGTGGGAGGGCCTGATGTTAGGTTAGGGGAGAGCAGAGAGGGCCTGATGTTAGGCTTAGCGGAGAGCGTGGGAGGGCCTGATGTTAGGGTTAGCGGAGAGCAGAGAGGGCCTGATGTTAGGCTTAGCGGAGAGCGTGGGAGGGCCTGATGTTAGGTTAGCGGAGAGCAGAGAGGGCCTGATGTTAGGGTTAGCGGAGAGCGTGGGAGGGCCTGATGTTAGGTTAGCGGAGAGCAGAGAGGGCCTGATGTTAGGGTTAGGTGAGATCGTGGGAGGGCCTGATGTTAGGGTCAGTGGTGAGCAGAGAGGGCCTGATGTTAGGGTTGGGGGAGAGCAGAGAGGGCCTGATGTTAGGGTTAGCGGAGAGCGTGGGAGGGCCTGATGTTAGGTTAGCGGAGAGCAGAGAGGGCCTGATGTTAGGGTTAGGTGAGATCGTGGGAGGGCCTGATGTTAGGGTCAGTGGTGAGCAGAGAGGGCCTGATGTTAGGGTTGGGGGAGAGCAGAGAGGGCCTGATGTTAGGGTTAGCGGAGAGCAGAGAGGGCCTGATGTTAGGTTAGCGGAGAGCGTGGGAGGGCCTGATGTTAGGGTCAGCGGAGAGCAGAAAGGGCCTGATGTTAGGGTTAGCGGAGAGCAGAGAGGGCCTGATGTTAGGGTTAGGGGAGAGCAGAGAGGGCCTGATGTTAGGGTTAGCGCAGAGCGTGGGAGGGACTGATGTTAGGGTTAGTGGAGAGCAGAGAGGGCCTGATGTTAGGGTTAGGGGAGAGCAGAGAGGGCCTGATGTTAGGGTTAGGGGAGAGCAGAGAGGGCCTGATGTTAGGGTTAGCGGAGAGCAGAGGGGGCCTGATGTTAGGGTTAGCGGAGAGCAGAGAGGGCCTGATGTTAGGGTTAGCGGAGAGCGTGGGAGGGCCTGATGTTAGGGTTAGCGGAGAGCGTGGGAGGGCCTGATGTTAGGGTTAGCAGAGAGCAGAGAGGGCCTGAAGTTAGGGTTAGCGGAGAGCGTGGGAGGGCCTGATGTTAGGGTTAGCGGAGAGCGTGGGAGGGCCTGATGTTAGGGTTAGCGGAGAGCGTGGGAGGGCCTGATGTTAGGGTTAGCGGAGAGCGTGGGAGGGCCTGATGTTAGGGTTAGCGGAGAGCGTGGGAGGGCCTGATGTTAGGGTTAGCGGAGAGCGTGGGAGGGCCTGATGTTAGGGTTAGGGGAGAGCAGAGAGGGCCTGATGTTAGGGTTAGCGGAGAGCAGAGAGGGCCTGATGTTAGGGTTAGCGGAGAGCGGAGAGGGCCTGATGTTAGGGTTAGGGGAGAGCAGAGAGGGCCTGATGTTAGGGTTAGCGGAGAGCAGAGAGGGCCTGATGTTAGGGTTAGCGGAGAGCGTGGGAGGGCCTGATGTTAGGGTTAGGGGAGAGCAGAGAGGGCCTGATGTTAGGGTTAGCGGAGAGCGGAGAGGGCCTGATGTTAGGGTTAGCGGAGAGCGTGGGAGGGCCTGATGTTAGTTTAGTGGAGAGCAGAGAGGGCCTGATGTTAGGGTTAGCGGAGAGCGTGGGAGGGCCTGATGTTAGGGTTAGGGGAGAGCAGAGAGGGCCTGATGTTAGGGTTAGCGGAGAGCGTGGGAGGGCCTGATGTTAGGGTTAGGGGAGAGCAGAGAGGGCCTGATGTTAGGGTTAGCGGAGAGCGTGGGAGGGCCTGATGTTAGGGTTAGCGGAGAGCGTGGGAGGGCCTGATGTTAGGGTTAGGGGAGAGCAGAGAGGGCTGATGTTAGGGTTAGTGGAGAGCAGAGAGGGCCTCATGTTAGGGTTAGCGGAGAGCGGAGAGGGCCTGATGTTAGGGTTCGCGGAGAGAGTGGGAGTGTCTGATGTTAGGGTTAGCGGAGAGCGTGGGAGGGCCTGATGTTAGGGTTAGCGGAGAGCAGGGAGGGCCTGATGTTAGGGTTAGGGGAGAGCGTGGGAGGGCCTGATGTTAGTGTGGTAGTATGTATTGGGGGGTCATGTGGGACTGGAAGCCCTAATGTCATTGGCTGACAGATCCCGGGTCCTGGTTGGCCGTTGACCTCTAGCTCCGCCCTGAAGGCGGAGTATAAGAAGCCGGAGTCTTTCCCCGCAGGCCAGTCTACTATTGAGCTGCGGGGGAACAGACATGCTTAATAAAGCCTCATCGACTTCACTCTATTCGTCTCATGGAGTCTTTGTGCGCTACAATTTATTAAGCGTGCCTAAAAAGGACTATGGAGCTCAGGATCATTCCGGAATGCCTGAGGATCAGCCCCCACGCAGTGAACGCGGCAGCAGCCTTCAAACACTGGCAGACTTGTTTCGAGGCCTACCTCAGAACGACCACCGGCCGAGTCTCAGAAGACCAAAAACTACAGGTCCTGCACTCGAGGGTGAGCACGGAGATTTTCTCCCTCATCGAAGACGCGGAGGATTTCCAGACGGCGTTCGCAGCACTGAAAAGTCTCTATGTCCGCCCAGTTAACCAAATCTACGCTCGCTACCAGCTCGCGACGAGACGGCAAGCTCCCGGAGAATCGATGGACGAGTTCTACGCCGCGCTGCTGATTTTGGGACGAGCCTGCAGCTACCCTTCGGTGAACGCAAATGAACACACGGACATGTTAATGCGCGATGCTTTTGTGGCAGGTATGAATTCCTCCCAAATCCGCCAAAGACTTCTAGAAAGAGAGTCGCTCGGACTCTGAGGCCCGGGCCCTAGCAGCCACCCTAGACGTGGCCGCGCGTAATACCCGCGCCTACGGCCCCGACCGCGCGGCAGCCCATTGGGCTCCGTACGTACCCGTCGCGACAACCCCCCCCCCCCCCCCCCCCCCGCGGACACCCCACAGGCTTGCGCGGTCCAAACGCCGAGTCGCACCGGGGGCGCCCGCTGTTATTTCTGCGGCCAGGCGAAACACCCCCGACAGCGCTGCCCGGCCCGCGCAGCAATCTGCAAAAGCTGTGGGAAAAAGGGCCATTTCGCGGTTGTGTGCCGATCCCGCGAGGTCGCCGCCGTCCCGGGGCCACAGGGAGCCCTGCACGCCGTTTACGCTCCCCAACCCCCCCAGCGCCCCATGTACGACCCGCAGGCGCAGCCGCTCTGGGTCCCGACCACCGCGGTCCCGGGAGAACAGGGAGCCCTGCACGCCGCTTACGCTCCCCAACCCCCCTCCCCGCACCCCATGTATGACCCGCCGCCGGCGCTACCGCTTTGGGTCCCGGCCACCACTCTCCACGGAGAAGAGGGAGTTTTGCGCGTCCCTAACGCCCCCCTAACCCCCACCCCGCGCCCCACGTCTGACCCACCGGCGCCACCAACTTGGGTCCCGACCACCGCTGTCCCCGGTGAGGGAGCTCCGCGCGGTCCTAGCGCTCCCCAGCCCCCTCAGCGCCCCATGTGCGACCCGCAGACGCCGCCATTTTGGGTCCCGGCCACCACGAGGGGAGGAAAGGCGCCGCCATCTTGGACCACCCCAGACCTGTATGACGCGTGGGGGCGGCCATTTTGTCCACCCCCGCCGCCATCTTGTGACCCCCCAGCCACGTGCGATGTATGGGGGCGGCCATTTTGTCCATCCCCGACGCCATCTTGGACGGCAACAACGGACCCCACCCCACTACTACAACCACGTCAGGCTTCAATTACGCTCGATCAAGCTCGGCCCCGGACACTCCAGACGACGACGACAACGGTGCTAATAAACGGCCACGAGACGCCATGCCTAGTCGACTCCGGGAGCACGGAAAGCTTTATCCACCCCGACACGGTAAGACGCTGTTCCTTGACCACCTATCCCAGCGCACAAAAGATTTCCCTAGCTGCAGGATCCCACTCCGTACAGATCCAGGGATTCTGCATAGTCACCCTAACGGTACAGGGGAGGGAATTCAAAAACTACAAACTACACGTCCTTCCCCCACTTTACTGGGATTAGACTTCCAGTGCAATCTACAGAGCCTTACGTTCAAATTCGGCGGCCCAATACCCCCACTCACTATCTGCGGCCTCGCAACCCTCAAGGTGCAACCCCCGTCCTTGTTTGCGAACCTCACCCCGGATTGCAAACCCGTCGCCACTAGGAGCAGACGGTACAGCGCCCAGGACCGGACCTTCATTCGGTCCGAAGTCCAGCGGCTACTAAAGGAGGGCATAATCCAGGCCAGCAATAGTCCCTGGAGAGCGCAGGTGGTAGTAGTGAAGACCGGGGAGAAGCAAAGGATGGTCATAGACTATAGCCAGACCATCAACAGGTACACACAACTAGATGCGTACCCTCTCCCCCGCATATCCGACATGGTCAATCGGATTGCCCAATATAAAGTCTTCTCCACCGTGGACCTCAAGTCCGCCTACCATCAGCTCCCCATCCGCCCAAGTGACCGCAAGTACACAGCCTTCGAGGCAGACGGGCGATTATACCATTTCCTACTTGTCCCTTTTGGCGTCACAAACGGGGTCTCGGTCTTCCAACGGGAGATGGACCGAATGGTTGATCAACATGGGTTGCGGGCCACGTTCCCGTATCTCGACAATGTAACCATCTGCGGCCACGATCAGCAGGACCACGACGCCAACCTCCAAAAATTCCTCCAGACCGCCAAAGCCTTGAACCTCACGTACAACGAGGACAAGTGCGTTTTTAGCACCAACCGGCTAGCCATCCTGGGCTACGTAGTGCACAATGGGATAATAGGCCGCGACCCACGATCAGGGGGTTAGATAGGGTGGACAGTGAGAGCCTTCTCCCGCGGATGGATATGGCTGGCACGAGGGGACATAACTTTAAACTGAGGGGTAATAGATATAGGACAGAGGTCAGAGGTAGGTTCTTTACGCAAAGAGTGGTGAGGCCGTGGAATGCCCTACCTGCTACAGTAGTGAACTCGCCAACATTGAGGGCATTTAAAAGTTTATTGGATAAACATATGGATGATAATGGCATAGTGTAGGTTAGATGGCTTTTGTTTTGGTGCAACATCGTGGGCCGAAGGGCCTGTACTGCGCTGTATTGTTCTATGTTCTATGTTCTATGTATGCGCGCCCTCATGGAATTTCCCCTCCCTCACTGCTCAAAAGCCCTGAAACGCTGCCTGGGGTTCTTTTCATATTACGCCCAGTGGGTCCCCCAGTACGCAGACAAGGCCCACCCCCTAATACAGACCAGAACCTTCCCCCTGTCGACAGAGGCTTGCCAGGCCTTCAGCCGCATCAAAGCGGATATCGCAAAGGACACGATGCGCGCCATCGACGGGTCCCTCCCCTTCCAGGTCGAGAGCAACGCCTCCGATGTAGCTCTGGCGGCCACCCTTAACCAAGCGGGCAGACCCGTGGCCTTTTTCTCCCGGACCCTTCACGCCTCAGAAATCCGCCACTCCTCAGTGGAAAAGGAAGCCCAAGCCATAGTGGAAGCTGTGCGACATTGGAGGCATTACCTGGCCGGCAGGAGATTCACTCTCCTCACCGACCAACGGTCGGTAGCTTTCATGTTCGATAATGCACAGCGGGGCAAAATCAAAAACGACAAGATCTTAAGGTGGAGGATCGAGCTCTCCACCTTCAACTACGAGATCTTGTATCGTCCCGGAAAGCTGAACGAGCTGTCCGATGCCCTATCCCGCGGCACATGTGCCAACGCACAAATTAACCGTCTCCAAACCATCCACGAGGACCTCTGCCACCCGGGGGTCACTCGGTTCTACCACTTTATTAAGTCCCGCAACCTCCCATACTCCGTGGAGGAGGTCCGTACAGTCACAAGGGACTGCCACATCTGCGCAGAGTGCAAACCGCATTTTCTCAGGCCGGATGGTGCGCACCTGATTAAGGCTTCCCGCCCCTTTGAACGCCTTAGTCTGGATTTCAAAAGACCCCTCCCCTCCACCGACCCCAACACATACTTCCTGAACGTGGTGGACGAGTACTCCCGCTTCCCATTCGCCAACCCCTGCCCTGACATGACCGTGGCCACAGTCATTAAAGCCCTTAACACCATATTCACACTGTTCGGTTGCCCCGCATACGTCCATAGCGACAGGGGGTCCTCCTTCATGAGTGACGAGCTGCGCCAGTTCCTGCTCAGCAAGGGCATAGCCTCAAGCAGGACGACCAGCTACAACCCCCGGGGGAACGGGCAAGTAGAGAGGGAGAACGGCACGGTCTGGAAGACCGTCCTACTGTCCCTATGGTCCAGGGACCTCCCGGTTTCACGGTGGCAGGAGGTCCTTCCGGACGCCCTCCACTCCATCCGGTCACTACTGTGTACTCGCACTAACCAAACGCCTCATGAGCGCCTCCTTGTCTTCCCCAGGACGTCCTCCTCTGGAATGTCGCTGCCGACCTGGCTGGCGGCCCCAGGACCCATCCTGCTCCGAAAACATGTGCGGGCGCACAAGTCGGACCCGTTGGTCGAAAGGGTTCACCTCCTTCACGCGAACCCGCAGTACGCTTACGGTCTCCCTGCGAGATCTGACGCCCGCCGGCAACACACACACCCCCCCGACACCAATCACCCCCTTCCTGCCACCGCCGCACCCCGCGACCGCCCCCTTCCCAGGAGGATCGGTCCTCCTCACAGGCCCGACCAGGAGTGAAGCCCAAGCTGAAACCGTGCGGCTCCCGGAGACGACAACACCGGAACAAGCACCACCACCACCACCGGGGCCGAGGCGATCGACACGGACGACCAGACCGCCCGACCGACTCGTGGCGTCGATCTAACACCACAATATGTGGACCTTTAACGAGAACATTTTGTCTTTTTCTCCTGACGATTACTGTAAATAGTTCGAAAAAAAAAAAAACCTTGTACGTACTGTAATGACATGCGAAAGTTTTCCTCCCAGGACCAGCATTGTAAACCCTTACCACCATGCGAAGCATCACCCCGCCGGGTTCATTTTTAACAAGGGGTGAATGTGGTAGTACGCATTAGGGGTCATGTGGGACTGTGAAGCCGTGATGTCATTGGAGGACAGATCCCGGGTCCTGGTTGGCCGTTGACCTCTAGCTCCGCCCTGAATGCGGAGTATAAGAACCAGGAGTCCTCCCCCGCAGGCAGCCTACTACTGAACTGCGGGGGAACAGTCACGCTTAATAAAGTCTCATCGACTTCACTCTATTCGTCTCTCGGAGACTTTGTGCGCTACAGAGGGCCTGATGTTAGGGTTAGCGGAGAGCGTGGGAGGGCCTGATGTTAGGGTTAGCGGAGAGCGTGGGAGGGCCTGATGTTCGGGTTAGCGGAGGGCCTGATGTTAGGGTTAGCGGAGAGCGTGGGAGGGCCTGATGTTAGGGTTAGCGGAGAGCAGAGAGGGCCTGATGTTAGGGTTAGCGGAGAGCAGAGAAGGCCTGATATTAGGGTTAGCGGAGAGCGTGGGAGGGCCTGATGTTAGGTTAGCGGAGAGCAGAGAGGGCCTGATGTTAGGGTTAGCGGAGAGCGTGGGAGGGCCTGATGTTAGGTTAGCGGAGAGCAGAGAGGGCCTGATGTTAGGGTTAGCGGAGAGCGTGGGAGGGCCTAATGTTAGAGTTAGCGGAGAGCTTGGGAGGGCCTGATGTTAGGGTTAGCGGAGAGCGTGGGAGGGCCTGATGTTCGGGTTAGCGGAGAGCGTGGGAGGACCTGATGTTAGGGTTAGCGGAGAGCAGAGAGGGCCTGATGTTAGGGTTAGCGGAGAGCGTGGGAGGGTCTGATGTTAGGGTTAGCGGAGGGCCTGATGTTAGGGTTAGCGGAGGGCGTGGGAGGGCCTGATGATAGGGTTAGCGGAGAGCGTGGGAGGGCCTGATGTTAGGGTTAGCGGAGAGCGTGGGAGGGCCTGATGTTCGGCTGAGCAGAGAGCAGAGAGGGCCTGATGTTCGGGTTAGCGGAGAGCAGAGAGGGCCTGATGTTCGGGTTAGCGGAGAGCGTGGGAGGGCATGATGTTAGGGTTAGCGGAGAGCGTGGGAGGGCCTGATGTTAGGGTTAGCGGAGAGCGTGGGAGGGCCTAATGTTAGGGTTAGCGGAGAGCAGAGAGGGCCTGATGTTCGGGTTAGCGGAGAGCGTGGGAGGGCCTGATGTTAGGGTTAGCGGAGAGCGTGGGAGGGCCTGATGTTAGGGTTAGCGGAGAGCGTGGGAGGGCCTAATGTTAGGGTTAGCGGAAAACAGAGAGGGCCTGATGTTCGGGTTAGCGGAGAGCAGAGAGGGCCTGATGTTCGGGTTAGCGGAGAGCAGAGAGGGCCTTATGTTCAGGTTAGCGGAGGGCAGATAGGGCCTGATGTTAGGGTTAGGGGAGAGCTTGGGAGGGCCTGATGTTAGGGTTAGGGGAGAGCGTGGGAGGGCCTGATGTTCGGGTTAGCGGAGAGCGTGGGACGGCCTGATGTTAGGGTCGGCGGAGAGCAGAGAGGGCCTGATGTTAGGGTTAGGGGAGAGCAGAGAGGGCCTGATGTTAGGGTTAGGGGAGAGCAGAGAGGGCCTGATGTTAGGGTTAGCGGAGAGCGTGGGAGGGCCTGATGTTAGGGTTAGCGGAGGGCCTGATTTTAGGGTTAGCGGAGAGCGTGGGAGGGCCTGATGTTAGGGTTAGCGGAGAGCAGAGAGGGCCTGATGTTCGGTTAGCGGAGAGCAGCGAGGGCCTGATGTTAGGTTAGCGGAGAGCAGAGAGGGCCTGATGTTAGGGTTAGGGGAGAGCGTGGGAGGGCCTGATGTTAGGGTTAGGCGAGAGTGTGGGAGGGCCTGATGTTCGTGTTAGCAGAGAGCGTGGGAGGGCCTGATGTTACGGTTAGCGGAGAGTGTGGGAGGGCCTGATGTTAGGGTTAGCGGAGAGCAGAGGGGGCCTGATGTTAGGGGTAGGGGAGAGCGTGGGAGGGCCTGATGTTAGGGTTAGCGGAGAGCAGAGAGGGCCTGATGTTAGGTTTAGCGGAGAGCGTGGGAGGGCCTGATGTTAGGGTTAGCGGAGAGCAGAGAGGGCCTGTTGTTAGGGTCAGTGGAGAGCAGAAAGGGCCTGATGTTAGGGTTAGCGGAGAGCGTGGGAGGGCCTGATGTTAGGGTTAGCGGAGAGCAGAGAGGTCCTGATGTTCGGGTTAGGGGAGAGCGTGGGAGGGCCTGATGTTGGGGTTAGCGGAGAGCAGAGAGGTCCTGATGTTAGGGTTATGGGAGAGCGTGGGAGGGCCTGATGTTAGGGTTAGCGGAGAGCGTGGGAGGGCCAGATGTTAGGGTTAGCGGAAAGCGTGGGAGGGCCTAATGTTAGGGTTAGCGGAGAGCAGAGAGGGCCTGATGTTAGGGTTAGAGGAGAGACTGGGAGGGCCTAATGTTAGGGTTAGCGGAGAGCAGAGAGGGCCTGATGTTAGGGTTAGAGGAGAGAGTGGGAGGGCCTGATGTTAGGGTTAGGGGAGAGCGTGGGAGGGCCTGATATTAGGGTTAGTGGAGAGCGTGGGAGGGTTGATGTTAGGGTGAGCGGAGAGCGTGGGAGGGACTGATGTTAGGGTTAGCGGAGAGCGTGGGAGGGCCTAATGTTAGGGTTAGCGGAGAGCAGAGAGGGCCTGATGTTCGGGTTAGCGGAGAGCGTGGGAGGGCCTGATGTTAGGGTTAGCGGAGAGCGTGGGAGGGCCTGATGTTAGGGTTAGCGGAGAGCGTGGGAGGGCCTAATGTTAGGGTTAGCGGAGAGCAGAGAGGGCCTGATGTTCGGGTTAGCGGAGAGCAGAGAGGGCCTGATGTTCGGGTTAGCGGAGAGCAGAGAGGGCCTTATGTTCAGGTTAGCGGAGGGCAGATAGGGCCTGATGTTAGGGTTAGGGGAGAGCTTGGGAGGGCCTGATGTTAGGGTTAGGGGAGAGCGTGGGAGGGCCTGATGTTCGGGTTAGCGGAGAGCGTGGGAGGGCCTGATGTTAGGGTCGGCGGAGAGCAGAGAGGGCCTGATGTTAGGGTTAGGGGAGAGCAGAGAGGGCCTGATGTTAGGGTTAGCGGAGAGCGTGGGAGGGCCTGATGTTAGGGTTAGCGGAGAGCAGAGAGGGCCTGATGTTAGGTTTAGCGGAGAGCGTGGGAGGGCCTGATGTTAGGGTTAGCGGAGAGCAGAAAGGGCCTGATGTTAGGGTTAGAGGAGAGCGTGGGAGGGCCTGATGTTAGGGTTAGCGGAGAGCAGAGAGGGCCTGATGTTAGGTTTAGCGGAGAGCGTGGGAGGGCCTGATGTTAGGGTTAGCGGAGAGCAGAGAGGGCCTGTTGTTAGGGTCAGTGGAGAGCAGAAAGGGCCTGATGTTAGGGTTAGCGGAGAGCGTGGGAGGGCCTGATGTTAGGGTTAGCGGAGAGCAGAGAGGTCCTGATGTTCGGGTTAGGGGAGAGCGTGGGAGGGCCTGATGTTAGGGTTAGCGGAGAGCGTGGGAGGGCCAGATGTTAGGGTTAGCGGAAAGAGTGGGAGGGCCTAATGTTAGGGTTAGCGGAGAGCAGAGAGGGCCTGATGTTAGGGTTAGAGGAGAGAGTGGGAGGGCCTAATGTTAGGGTTAGCGGAGAGCAGAGAGGGCCTGATGTTAGGGTTAGAGGAGAGAGTGGGAGGGCCTGATGTTAGGGTTAGGGGAGAGCGTGGGAGGGCCTGATATTAGGGTTAGTGGAGAGCGTGGGAGGGTTGATGTTAGGGTGAGCGGAGAGCGTGGGAGGGACTGATGTTAGGGTCATTGGAGAGCAGAGAGGGCCTGATGTTAGGGTTAGCGGAGAGCAGAGAGGGCCTGATGTTAGGGTTAGGGGAGAGCGTGGGAGGGCCTGATGTTAGGGTCAGTGGAGAGCGTGGGAGGGCCTGATGTTCGGGTTAGCGGAGAGCAGAGAGGGCCTGATGTTAGGGTCAGCGGAGAGCGTGGGAGGGCCTGATGTTCGGGTTTGCGGAGGGCCTGATGTTCGGGTTAGCGGAGAGCGTGGGAGGGCCTGATGTTCGGCTGAGCAGAGAGCAGAGAGGGCCTGATGTTCGGGTTAGCGGAGAGCAGAGAGGGCCTGATGTTCGGGTTAGCGGAGAGCGTGGGAGGGCATGATGTTAGGGTTAGCGGAGAGCGTGGGAGGGCCTGATGTTAGGGTTAGCGGAGAGCGTGGGAGGGCCTAATGTTAGGGTTAGCGGAGAGCAGAGAGGGCCTGATGTTCGGGTTAGCGGAGAGCGTGGGAGGGCCTGATGTTAGGGTTAGCGGAGAGCGTGGGAGGGCCTGATGTTAGGGTTAGCGGAGAGCGTGGGAGGGCCTAATGTTAGGGTTAGCGGAGAACAGAGAGGGCCTGATGTTCGGGTTAGCGGAGAGCAGAGAGGGCCTGATGTTCGGGTTAGCGGAGAGCAGAGAGGGCCTTATGTTCAGGTTAGCGGAGGGCAGATAGGGCCTGATGTTAGGGTTAGGGGAGAGCTTGGGAGGGCCTGATGTTAGGGTTAGGGGAGAGCGTGGGAGGGCCTGATGTTCGGGTTAGCGGAGAGCGTGGGAGGGCCTGATGTTAGGGTCGGCGGAGAGCAGAGAGGGCCTGATGTTAGGGTTAGGGGAGAGCAGAGAGGGCCTGATGTTAGGGTTAGGGGAGAGCAGAGAGGGCCTGATGTTAGGGTTAGCGGAGAGCGTGGGAGGGCCTGATGTTAGGGTTAGCGGAGGGCCTGATTTTAGGGTTAGCGGAGAGCGTGGGAGGGCCTGATGTTAGGGTTAGCGGAGAGCAGAGAGGGCCTGATGTTCGGGTTAGCGGAGAGCAGCGAGGGCCTGATGTTAGGTTAGCGGAGAGCAGAGAGGGCCTGATGTTAGGGTTAGGGGAGAGCGTGGGAGGGCCTGATGTTAGGGTTAGGCGAGAGTGTGGGAGGGCCTGATGTTCGTGTTAGCAGAGAGCGTGGGAGGGCCTGATGTTACGGTTAGCGGAGAGTGTGGGAGGGCCTGATGTTAGGGTTAGCGGAGAGCAGAGGGGGCCTGATGTTAGGGGTAGGGGAGAGCGTGGGAGGGCCTGATGTTAGGGTTAGCGGAGAGCAGAGAGGGCCTGATGTTAGGTTTAGCGGAGAGCGTGGGAGGGCCTGATGTTAGGGTTAGCGGAGAGCAGAGAGGGCCTGTTGTTAGGGTCAGTGGAGAGCGTGGGAGGGCCTGATGTTCGGGTTAGCGGAGAGCGTGGGAGGGCCTGATGTTAGGGTCGGCGGAGAGCAGAGAGGGCCTGATGTTAGGGTTAGGGGAGAGCAGAGAGGGCCTGATGTTAGGGTTAGCGGAGAGCGTGGGAGGGCCTGATGTTAGGGTTAGCGGAGAGCAGAGAGGGCCTGATGTTAGGTTTAGCGGAGAGCGTGGGAGGGCCTGATGTTAGGGTTAGCGGAGAGCAGAAAGGGCCTGATGTTAGGGTTAGAGGAGAGCGTGGGAGGGCCTGATGTTAGGGTTAGCGGAGAGCAGAGAGGGCCTGATGTTAGGTTTAGCGGAGAGCGTGGGAGGGCCTGATGTTAGGGTTAGCGGAGAGCAGAGAGGGCCTGTTGTTAGGGTCAGTGGAGAGCAGAAAGGGCCTGATGTTAGGGTTAGCGGAGAGCGTGGGAGGGCCTGATGTTAGGGTTAGCGGAGAGCAGAGAGGTCCTGATGTTCGGGTTAGGGGAGAGCGTGGGAGGGCCTGATGTTAGGGTTAGCGGAGAGCGTGGGAGGGCCAGATGTTAGGGTTAGCGGAAAGCGTGGGAGGGCCTAATGTTAGGGTTAGCGGAGAGCAGAGAGGGCCTGATGTTAGGGTTAGAGGAGAGAGTGGGAGGGCCTAATGTTAGGGTTAGCGGAGAGCAGAGAGGGCCTGATGTTAGGGTTAGAGGAGAGAGTGGGAGGGCCTGATGTTAGGGTTAGGGGAGAGCGTGGGAGGGCCTGATATTAGGGTTAGTGGAGAGCGTGGGAGGGTTGATGTTAGGGTGAGCGGAGAGCGTGGGAGGGACTGATGTTAGGGTCATTGGAGAGCAGAGAGGGCCTGATGTTAGGGTTAGCGGAGAGCAGAGAGGGCCTGATGTTAGGATTAGGGGAGAGCGTGGGAGGGCCTGATGTTAGGGTCAGTGGAGAGCGTGGGAGGGCCTGATGTTCGGGTTAGCGGAGAGCAGAGAGGGCCTGATGTTAGGGTCAGCGGAGAGCGTGGGAGGGCCTGATGTTCGGGTTTGCGGAGGGCCTGATGTTCGGGTTAGCGGAGAGCGTGGGAGGGCCTGATGTTCGGCTGAGCAGAGAGCAGAGAGGGCCTGATGTTCGGGTTAGCGGAGAGCAGAGAGGGCCTGATGTTCGGGTTAGCGGAGAGCGTGGGAGGGCATGATGTTAGGGTTAGCGGAGAGCGTGGGAGGGCCTGATGTTAGGGTTAGCGGAGAGCGTGGGAGGGCCTAATGTTAGGGTTAGCGGAGAGCAGAGAGGGCCTGATGTTCGGGTTAGCGGAGAGCGTGGGAGGGCCTGATGTTCGGGTTAGCGGAGAGCAGAGAGGGCCTGATGTTAGGGTCAGCGGAGAGCGTGGGAGGGCCTGATGTTCGGGTTTGCGGAGGGCCTGATGTTCGGGTTAGCGGAGAGCGTGGGAGGGCCTGATGTTAGGGTTAGCGGAGAGCAGAGAGGGCCTGATGTTAGGTTAGCGGAGAGCGTGGGAGGGCCTGATGTTCGGGGTAGCGGATGGCGTGGGAGGGCCTGATGTTAGGGGTAGCGGATAGCGTGGGAGGGCTGATGTTAGGTTAGGGGAGAGCAGAGAGGTCCTGATGTTCGGATTCGCGGAGTGCGTGGGAGGGCCTGATGTTAGGGTTGGGGGAGAGCAGAGAGGGCCTGATGTTAGGGTTAGCGGAGAGCAGAGAGGGCCTGATGTTAGGGTTAGGGGAGAGCAGAGAGGGCCTGATGTTAGGGTTAGCGGAGAGCGTGGGAGGGCCTGATGTTAGGTTAGCGGAGAGTGTGGGAGGACCTGATGTTAGGTTAGCGGAGAGCAGGGAGGGCCTGATGTTAGGGTTAGCGGAGAGCAGGGAGGGCCTGATGTTAGGGTTAGCGGAGAGCGTGGGAGGTCCTGATGTTCAGATTAGCGGAGAGCGTGGGAGGGCCTGATGTTATGGTTAGCGGAGAGCAGAGAGGGCCTGATGTTAGGGTTCGGGGAGAGCAGAGAGGGCCTGATGTTCGGGTAAGCGAAGAGAGTGGGGCCTGATGTTAGGGTTAGCGGAGAGCGTGGGAGGGCCTGATGTTCGGGTTAGAAGAGAGTGTGGGAGGGCCTGATGTTAGCGTTAGGGGAGAGCAGAGAGGGCCTGATGTTAGGGTTAGGGGAGAGCAGAGAGGGCCTGATGTTCGGGTTAGCGGAGAGCAGAGAGGGCCTGATGTTAGGGTTAGCGGAGAGCGTGGGAGGGACTGATGTTAGGGTCATTGGAGAGCAGAGAGGGCCTGATGTTAGGGTTAGCGGAGAGCAGAGAGGGCCGGATGTTCGGGTTAGCGGAGAGAGTGGGAGGGCCTGATGTTAGGGGAGAGCGCGGGAGGGCCTGATGTTAGGGTTAGGGGAGAGCAGAGGGGGCCTGATGTTAGGATTAGCGGAGAGCGTGGGAGGGCCTGATGTTAGGCTTAGTGGAGAGCGTGGGAGGGCCTGATGTTAGGGTTAGGGGAGAGCGTGGGAGGGCCTGATGGTAGGGTTAGCGGAGAGCAGAGAGGGCCTGATGTTCGGGTTAGGGGAGAGAAGAGAGGGCCTGATGTAAGGGTTAGCGGAGAGCGTGGGAGGGCCAAAATGTTAGGGTTAGGGGAGAGCAGAGAGGGCCTGATGTCAGGGTTAGCGGAGAGCGTGGGAGGGCCTGATGTTCGGGTTAGCGGAGAGCGTGGGAGGGCCTGATGTTAGGTTTAGGGGAGAGCAGAGAGGGCCTGATGTTAGTGTTAGCGGATAGCAGAGAGGGCCTGATGTGCGGGTTAGCGGAGAGCAGAGGGGGCCGGATGTCAGGGTTAGCGGAGAGCGTGGGAGGGCCTGATGTTAGGGTTAGCGGAGAGCGTGGGAGGGACTGATGTTAGGGTTAGCAGAGAGCAGAGAGGTCCTGATGTTCAGATTAGCGGAGAGCGTGGGTGGGCCTGATGTTAGGGTTAGCAGAGAGCAGAGAGGGCCTGATGTTAGGGTTCGGGGAGAGCAGAGAGGGCCTGATGTTAGGGTTAGCGGAGAGCGTGGGAGGGACTGATGTTCGGGTTAGCGGAGAGAGTGGGAGGGCCTAATGTTAGGGTTAGCGGAGAGCAGAGAGGGCCTGATGTTCAGGTTAGCGGAGGGCAGATAGGGCCTGATGTTAGGGTTAGGGGAGAGCGTGGGAGGGCCTGATGTTCGGGTTAGCGGAGAGCGTGGGAGGGCCTCATGTTAGGGTCGGCGGAGAGCAGAGAGGGCCTGATGTTAGGGTTAGCGGAGAGCAGAGAGGGCCTGATGTTCGGGTTAGCGGAGAGCAGAGAGGGCCTGATGTTAGGGTTAGGGGAGAGCAGAGAGGGCCTGATGTTAGGGTTAGGGGAGAGCAGAGAGGGCCTGATGTTAGGGTTAGCGGAGAGCGTGGGAGGGCCTGATGTTAGGGTTAGCGGAGGGCCTGATTTTAGGGTTAGCGGAGAGCGTGGGAGGGCCTGATATTAGGTTAGCGGAGAGCAGAGAGGGCCTGATGTTAGGGTTAGGGGAGAGCGTGGGAGGGCCTGATGTTAGGGTTGGGGAGAGTGTGGGAGGGCCTGATGTTCGTGTTAGCAGAGAGCGTGGGAGGGCCTGATGTTAGGGTTAGGGGAGAGCGTGGGAGGACCTGATGTTAGGGTTAGCGGAGAGCAGAGAGGGCCTGATGTTAGGGGTAGGGGAGAGCGTGGGAGGGCCTGATGTTAGGGTTAGGGGAGAGCAGAGAGGGCCTGTTGTTAGGGTTAGCGGAGAGCAGAAAGGGCCTGATGTTAGGGTTAGCGGAGAGCGTGGGAGGGCCTGATGTTAGGGTTAGCGGAGAGCAGAGAGGTCCTGATGTTAGGGTTATGGGAGAGCGTGGGAGGGCCTGATGTTAGGGTTAGCGGAGAGCGTGGAAGGGCCAGATGTTAGGGTTAGCGGAAAGCGTGGGAGGGCCTAATGTTAGGGTTAGCGGAGAGCAGAGAGGGCCTGATGTTAGGGTTAGAGGAGAGAGTGGGAGGGCCTGATGTTAGGGTTAGGGGAGAGCGTGGGAGGGCCTGATATTAGGGTTAGTGGAGAGCGTGGGAGGGTTGATGTTAGGGTGAGCGGAGAGCGTGGGAGGGACTGATGTTAGGGTCATTGGAGAGCAGAGAGGGCCTGATGTTAGGGTTAGCGGAGAGCAGAGAGGGCCTGATGTTAGGGTTAGGGGAGAGCGTGGGAGGGCCTGATGTTCGGGTCAGTGGAGAGCGTGGGAGGGCCTGATGTTCGGGTTTGCGGAGGGCCTGATGTTCGGGTTAGCGGAGAGCGTGGGAGGGCCTGATGTTAGGGTTAGCGGAGAGCAGAGAGGGCCTGATGTTAGGTTAGCGGAGAGCGTGGGAGGGCCTGATGTTCGGGGTAGCGGAGAGCAGAGAGGGCCTGATGTTAGGGTTAGGGGAGAGCAGAGAGGGCCTGATGTTAGGGTTAGCGGAGAGCGTGGGAGGGCCTGATGTTAGGTTAGCGGAGAGCAGGGAGGGCCTGATGTTAGGGTTAGCGGAGAGCAGGGAGGGCCTGATGTTAGGGTTAGCGGAGAGCGTGGGAGGTCCTGATGTTCAGATTAGCGGAGAGCGTGGGAGGGCCTGATGTTATGGTTAGCGGAGAGCAGAGAGGGCCTGATGTTAGGGTTCGGGGAGAGCAGTGAGTGCCTGATGTTAGGGTTATGGAGAGCAGAGAGGGCCTGATGTTCGGGTAAGCGAAGAGAGTGGGGCCTGATGTTAGGGTTAGCGGAGAGCGTGGGAGGGCCTGATGTTCGGGTTAGAAGAGAGTGTGGGAGGGCCTGATGTTAGCGTTAGGGGAGAGCAGAGAGGGCCTGATGTTAGGGTTAGCGGAGAGCAGAGAGGGCCTGATGTTAGGGTTAGGGGAGAGCAGAGAGGGCCTGATGTTAGGGTTAGCGGAGAGCAGAGAGGGCCGGATGTTCGGGTTAGCGGAGAGAGTGGGAGGGCCTGATGTTAGGGGAGAGCGCGGGAGGGCCTGATGTTAGGGTTAGGGGAGAGCAGAGGGGGCCTGATGTTAGGGTTAGCGGAGAGCGTGGGAGGGCCTGATGTTAGGGTTAGGGGAGAGCGTGGGAGGGCCTGATGTTAGGGTTAGCGGAGAGCGTGGGAGGGCCTGATGTTAGGGTTAGGGGAGAGCGTGGGAGGGCCTGATGTTAGGGTTAGCGGAGAGCGTGGGAGGGCCTGATGTTAGGCTTAGTGGAGAGCGTGGGAGGGCCTGATGTTAGGGTTAGGGGAGAGCGTGGGAGGGCCTGATGGTAGGGTTAGCGGAGAGCAGAGAGGGCCTGATGTTCGGGTTAGGGGAGAGAAGAGAGGGCTTGATGTAAGGGTTAGCGGAGAGCGTGGGAGGGCCAAAATGTTAGGGTTAGGGGAGAGCAGAGAGGGCCTGATGTTAGGGTTATCGGAGAGCGTGGGAGGGCCAGATGTTCGGGTTAGGGGAGAGCAGAGAGGGCCTGATGTTAGGGTTAGCGGAGAGCGTGGGAGGGCCTGATGTTCGGGTTAGCGGAGAGCGTGGGAGGGCCTGATGTTAGGGTTAGGGGAGAGCAGAGAGGGCCTGATGTTAGTGTTAGCGGATAGCAGAGAGGGCCTGATGTTCGGGTTAGGGGAGAGCAGAGAGGGCCTGATGTTAGGGTTAGCGGAGGGCCTGATGTTAGGGTTAGCGGAGAGCGTGGGAGGGCCTGATGTTATGGTTAGCAGAGGGCCTGATGTTAGGGTTAGCGGAGAGCGTGGGAGGGCCTGATGTTAGGGTTAGCGGAGAGCGTGGGAGGGACTGATGTTAGGGTGAGCAGAGAGCAGAGAGGTCCTGATGTTCAGATTAGCGGAGAGCGTGGGTGGGCCTGATGTTAGGGTTAGCAGAGAGCAGAGAGGGCCTGATGTTAGGGTTAGGGGAGAGCAGAGAGGGCCTGATGTTAGGGTTAGCGGAGAGCGTGGGAGGGACTGATGTTCGGGTTAGCGGAGAGAGTGGGAGGGTCTGATGTTAGGGTTAGCGGAGAGCGTGGGAGGGACTGATGTTAGGGTTAGCGGAGAGCGTGGGAGGGCCTGATGTTCGGGTTAGCGGAGAGAGTGGGAGGGCCTGATGTTCGGGTTAACGGAGAGCGTGGGAGGGCCTGATGTTAGCGTTAGGGGAGAGCAGAGAGGGCCTGGTGTTAGGGTTAGCGGAGAGCAGAGATGGCCTGATGTTAGGGTGAGCGGAGAGCAGAGAGGGCCTAATGTTAGGGTTAGCGGAGAGCAGAGAGGGCCTGATGTTAGGGTTAGCGGAGAGCAGAGAGGGCCTGATGTTAGGGTTAGCGGAAAGCGTGGGAGGGCCTAATGTTAGGGTTAGCGGAGAGCAGAGAGGGCATGATGTTAGGGTTAGCGGAGAGCGTGGGAGGGCCTGATGTTCGGGTTAGCGGAGAGCAGAGAGGGCCTGATGTTCGGGTTAGCAGAGAGCGTGGGAGGGCCTCATGTTCGGGTTAGCGGAGAGCAGAGAGGGCCTGATGTTCGGGTTAGCGGAGAGCAGAGAGGGCCTGATATTAGGGTTAGCGGAGAGCGTTGGAGGGCCTGATGTTAGGGTTAGCGGAGGGCCTGATGTTGGGGTTATCGGAGAGCTTGGGAGGGCCTGATGTTAGGGTTACCGGAGAGCAGAGGGCCTGATGTTAGGGTTAGCGGAGAGCGTGGGAGGGCCTGATGTTAGGGTTAGTGGAGAGCAGCGAGGGCCTGATGTTAGGTTAGCGGAGATCGTGGGAGGGCCTGATGTTAGGGTTAGCGGAGAGCAGAGAGGGCCTGATGTTTGGGTTAGCGGAGGGCCTGATGTTAGGGTTACCGGAGAGCAGAGGGCCTGATGTTAGGGTTAGCGGAGAGCGTGGGAGGGCCTGATGTTAGGGTTAGCGGAGAGCAGAGAGGGCCTGATGTTAGGTCAGCAGAGAGCGTGGGAGGGCCTGATGTTAGGGTTAGGGCAGAGCAGGAAGGGCCTGATGTTCAGATTAGCGGAGAGCGTGGGAGGGCCTGATGTTAGGGTTAGCAGAGAGCAGAGAGGGCCTGATGTTAGGGTTCGGGGAGAGCAGAGAGGGCCTGATGATAGGGTTAGGGGAGAGCAGAGAGGGCCTGATGTTAGGGTTAGGGGAGAGCAGAGAGGGCCTGATGTTAGGGTTAGCGGAGAGCGTGGGAGGGACTGATGTTCGGGTTAGCGGAGAGTGTGGGAGGGTCTGATGTTAGGGTTAGCGGAGAGCGTGGGAGGGCCTGATGTTCGGGTTAGCGGAGAGAGTGGGAGGGCCTGATGTTCGGGTTAGCGGAGAGAGTGGGAGGGCCTGATGTTAGGGTTAGCGGAGAGCGTGGGAGGGCCTGATGTTAGCGTTAGGGGAGAGCAGAGAGGGCCTGATGTTAGGGTGAGCGGAGAGCAGAGAGGGCCTGATGTTAGGGTTAGCGGAGAGCAGAGAGGGCCTGATGTTAGGGTTAGCGGAGAGCAGAGGGCCTGATGTTAGGGTTAGCGGAGAGCGTGGGAGGGCCTGATGTTAGGGTTCGCGGAGAGCAGGGAGGGCCTGATGTTAGGTTAGCGGTGAGCAGAGAGGGCCTGATGTTAGGGTTAGCGGAGAGCGTGGGAGGGCCTGATGTTCGGGCTAGCGGAGAGCAGAGAGGGCCTGATGTTAGGGTTAGTGGAGAGCAGCGATGGCCTGATGTTAGGTTAGCGGAGAGCGTGGGAGGGCCTGATGTTCAGGTGAGCAGCTAGCGTGGGAGGGCATGATGTTAGGGTTAGCGGAGAGCAGAGAGGGCATGATGTTAGGGTTAGCGGAGAGCAGAGCGGGCCTGATGTTAGGGTTAGCGGAGAGCATGGGAGGGCTTGATGTTCGGTTAGCGGAGAGCAGAGAGGGCCTGATGTTAGGGTTAGCGGAGAGCGTGGGAGGGCCAGATGTTCGGGTTAGGGGAGAGCAGAGAGGGCCTGATGTTAGGGTTAGCGGAGAGCGTGGGAGGGCCTGATGTTAGGGTTAGCGGAGAGCAGGGAGGGCCTGATGTTAGGTTAGCGGAGAACAGAGAGGGCCTGATGTTAGGTTAGCGGAGAGCAGAGAGGTCCTGATGTTCAGATTAGCGGAGAGCGTGGGAGGGCCTGATGTTAGGGTTAGCGGAGAGCAGAGAGGGCCTGATGTTAGGGTTTGGGGAGAGCAGAGAGGGCCTGATGTTAGGGGAGAGCAGAGAGGGCCTGATGTTCGGGTAAGCGGAGAGAGTGGGAGGGCCTGATGTTCGGGTTAGCAGAGAGCGTGGAAGGGCCTGATGTTAGGGTTAGCGGAGAGCAGAGAGGGCCTGATGTGCGGGTTAGTGGAGAGCAGAGGGGGCCGGATGTTAAGGGTAGGGGAGAGCAGAGAGTGCCTGATGTTAGGGTTAGCGGAGAGAAGAGAGGGCCTGATGTTCGGGTTCCCGGAGAGCCTGGGAGGGCCTGATGTTCGGGTTAGCGGAGGGACTGATGTTAGGGTTACCGGAGAGCAGAGGGCCTGATGTTAGGGTTAGCGGAGAGCGTGGGAGGGCCTGATGTTAGGGTTAGCGGAGAGCAGAGAGGGCCTGATGTTAGGGTTAGTGGAGAGCAGCGAGGGCCTGATGTTAGGTCAGTGGAGAGAGTGGGAGGGTCTGATGTTAGGGTTAGCGGAGAGCGTGGAAGGGCCTGATGTTCGGGTTAGCGGAGAGAGTGGGAGGGCCTGATGTTAGGGTTTGCGGAGAGCGTGAGAGGGCCTGATGTTAGCGTTAGGGGAGAGCAGAGAGGGCCTGATGTTAGGGTTAGCGGAGAGCAGAGAGGGCCTGATGTTAGGGTTAGCGGAGAGCAGAGAGGGCCTGATGTTAGGGTTAGCGGAGAGCAGAGAGGGCCTGATGTTAGGGTTAGTGGAGAGCGTGGGAGGGCCTGATGTTAGGGTTAGCGGAGAGCAGAGAGGGCCTGATGTTAGGGTTAGGGGAGAGCAGAGAGGGCCTGATGTTAGGGTTAGGGGAGAGCAGAGAGGGCCTGATGTTAGGGTTAGCGGAGAGCGTGGGAGGGCCTGATATTCGGGTTAGCGGAGAGAGTGGGAGGGCCTGATGTTCGGGTTAGCGGAGAGCGTGGGAGGGCCTGATGTTAGCGTTAGGGGAGAGCAGAGAGGGCCTGGTGTTAGGGTTAGCGGAGAGCAGAGAGGGCCTGATGTTAGGGTGAGCGGAGAGCAGAGAGGGCCTGATGTTAGGGTTAGCGGAGAGCAGAGAGGGCCTGATGTTAGGGTTAGCGGAAAGCGTGGGAGGGCCTGATGTTAGGGTTAGCGGAGAGCAGAGAGGGCATGATGTTAGGGTTAGCGGAGAGCGTGGGAGGGCCTGATGTTCGGGTTAGCGGAGAGCAGAGAGGGCCTGATGTTCGGGTTAGCAGAGAGCGTGGGAGGGCCTCATGTTCGGGTTAGCGGAGAGCAGAGAGGGCCGGATGTTAAGGTTAGGGGAGAGCAGAGAGTGCCTGATGTTAGGGTCAGCGGAGAGCAGAGAGGGCCTGATGTTAGGGTTAGCGGAGGGCCTGATGTTGGGGTTAGCGGAGAGCGTGGGAGGGCCTGATGTTAGGGTTACCGGAGAGCAGAGGGCCTGATGTTAGGGTTAGCGGAGAGCGTGGGAGGGCCTGATGTTAGGGTTAGTGGAGAGCAGCGAGGGCCTGATGTTAGGTTAGCGGAGATCGTGGGAGGGCCTGATGTTAGGGTTAGCGGAGAGCAGAGAGGGCCTGATGTTCGGGTTAGCGGAGGGCCTGATGCTAGGGTTACCGGAGAGCAGAGGGCCTGATGTTCGGGTTAGCGGAGAGCGTGGGAGGGCCTGATGTTAGGGTTAGCAGAGAGCAGAGAGGGCCTGATGTTAGGGTTAGTGGAGAGCAGCGAGGGCCTGATGTTAGGTCAGCAGAGAGCGTGGGAGGGCCTGATGTTAGGGTTAGGGCAGAGCAGGGAGGGCCTGATGTTCAGATTAGCAGAGAGCGTGGGAGGGCCTGATGTTAGGGTTAGCAGAGAGCAGAGAGGTCCTGATGTTCAGATTAGCGGAGAGCGTGGGAGGGCCTGATGTTAGGGTTAGCAGAGAGCAGAGAGGGCCTGATGTTAGGGTTCGGGGAGAGCAGAGAGGGCCTGATGATAGGGTTAGGGGAGAGCAGAGAGGGCCTGATGATAGGGTTAGCGGAGAGCGTGGGAGGGACTGATGTTCGGGTTAGCGGAGAGTGTGGGAGGGTCTGATGTTAGGGTTAGCGGAGAGCGTGGGAGGGCCTGATGTTCGGGTTAGCGGAGAGAGTGGGAGGGCCTGATGTTAGGGTTAGCGGAGAGCGTGGGAGGGCCTGATGTTAGCGTTAGGGGAGAGCAGAGAGGGACTGATGTTAGGGTTAGTGCAGAGCAGAGAGGGCCTGATGTTAGGGTTAGCGGAGAGCAGAGAGGGCCTGATGTTAGGGTTAGCGGAGAGCGTGGGAGGGCCGGATGTTAGGGTTCGCGGAGAGCAGGGAGGGCCTGATGATAGGTTAGCGGAGAGCAGAGAGGGCCTGATGTTAGGGTTAGCGGAGAGCGTGGGAGGGCCTGATGTTCGGGTTAGCGGAGAGCAGAGAGGGCCTGATGTTAGGGTTAGTGGAGAGCAGCGATGGCCTGATGTTAGGTTAGCGGAGAGCGTGGGAGGGCCTAATGTTCAGGTGAGCAGCGAGCGTGGGAGGGCATGATGTTAGGGTTAGCGGAGAGCAGAGAGGGCATGATGTTAGGGTTAGCGGAGAGCAGAGAGGGCCTGATGTTAGGGTTTGCGGAGAGCAGAGCGGGCCTGATGTTAGGCTTAGCGGAGAGCATGGGAGGGCCTGATGTTCGGTTAGCGGAGAGCAGAGAGGGCCTGATGTTAGGGTTAGCGGAGAGCGTGGGAGGGCCAGATGTTCGGGTTAGGGGAGAGCGGAGAGGGCCTGATGTTAGGGTTAGCGGAGAGCATGGGAGGGCCTGATGTTAGGGTTAGCGGAGAGCAGGGAGGGCCTGATGTTAGGTTAGCGGAGAACAGAGAGGGCCTGATGTTAGGTTAGCGGAGAGCAGAGAGGTCCTGATGTTAGGGTTAGCGGAGTGCGTGGGAGGGCCTGATGTTAGGGTTAGCGGAGAGCAGAGAGGTCCTGATGTTCAGATTAGCGGAGAGCGTGGGAGGGCCTGATGTTAGGGTTAGCGGAGAGCAGAGAGGGCCTGATGTTAGGGTTAGGGGAGAGCAGAGAGGGCCTGATGTTGGGGTTAGGGGAGAGCAGAGAGGGCCTGATGTTCGGGTAAGCGGAGAGAGTGGGAGGGCCTGATGTTCGGGTTAGCAGAGAGCGTGGAAGGGCCTGATGTTAGGGTTAGCGGAGAGCAGAGAGGGCTTGATGTGCGGGTTAGCGGAGAGCAGAGGGGGCCGGATGTTAAGGGTAGGGGAGAGCAGAGAGTGCCTGATGTTCGGGTTACCGGAGAGCCTGGGAGGGCCTGATGTTCGGGTTAGCGGAGGGACTTATGTTAGGGTTACCGGAGAGCAGAGGGCCTGATGTTAGGGTTAGCGGAGAGCGTGGGAGGGCCTGATGTTAGGGTTAGCGGAGAGCAGAGAGGGCCTGATGTTAGGGTTAGTGGAGAGCAGCGAGGGCCTGATGTTAGGTCAGCGGAGAGAGTGGGAGGGTCTGATGTTAGGATTAGCGGAGAGCGTGGGAGGGCCTGATGTTCGGGTTAGCGGAGAGAGTGGGAGGGCCTGATGTTAGGGTTAGCGGAGAGCGTGAGAGGGCCTGATGTTAGCGTTAGGGGAGAGCAGAGAGGGCCTGATGTTAGGGTGAGCGGAGAGCAGAGAGGGCCTGATGTTAGGGTTAGCGGAGAGCAGAGAGGGCCTGATGTTAGGGTTAGGGGAGAGCAGAGAGGGCCTGATGTTAGGGTTAGCGGAGAGCGTGGGAGGGACTGATGTTCGGGTTAGCGGAGAGAGTGGGAGGGTCTGATGTTAGGGTTAGCGGAGAGCGTGGGAGTGACTGATGTTAGGGTTAGCGGAGAGCGTGGGAGGGCCTGATGTTCGGGTTAGCGGAGAGAGTGGGAGGGCCTGATGTTCGGGTTAGCGGAGAGCAGAGAGGGCCTGATGTTAGGGTTAGCGGAAAGCGTGGGAGGGCCTGATGTTAGGGTTAGCGGAGAGCAGAGAGGGCATGATGTTAGGGTTAGCGGAGAGCGTGGGAGGGCCTGATGTTCGGGTTAGCGCAGAGCAGAGAGGGCCTGATGTTCGGGTTAGCAGAGAGCGTGGGAGGGCCTCATGTTCGGGTTAGCGGAGAGCAGAGAGGGCCGGATGTTAAGGTTAGGGGAGAGCAGAGAGTGCCTGATGTTAGGGTCAGCGGAGAGCAGAGAGGGCCTGATGTTAGGGATAGCGGAGAGCAGAGAGGGCCTGATGTTCGGGTTAGCGGAGAGCAGAGAGGGCCTGATGTTAGGGTTAGCGGAGAGCGTGGGAGGGCCTGATGTTAGGGTTAGCGGAGGGCCTGATGTTGGGGTTAGCGGAGAGCGTGGGAGGGCCTGATGTTAGGGTTACCGGAGAGCAGAGGGCCTGATGTTAGGGTTAGCGGAGAGCGTGGGAGGGCCTGATGTTAGGGTTAGCGGAGAGCAGAGAGGGCCTGATGTTAGGGTTAGTGGAGAGCAGCGAGGGCCTGATGTTAGGTCAGCAGAGAGCGTGGGAGGGCCTGATGTTAGGGTTAGGGCAGAGCAGGGAGGGCCTGATGTTCAGATTAGCGGAGAGCGTGGGAGGGCCTGATGTTAGGGTTAGCAGAGAGCAGAGAGGTCCTGATGTTCAGATTAGCGGAGAGCGTGGGAGGGCCTGATGTTAGGGTTAGCAGAGAGCAGAGAGGGCCTGATGTTAGGGTTCGGGGAGAGCAGAGAGGGCCTGATGATAGGGTTAGGGGAGAGCAGAGAGGGCCTGATGTTAGGGTTAGGGGAGAGCAGAGAGGGTCTGATGTTAGGGTTAGCGGAGAGCGTGGGAGGGCCTGATGTTCGGGTTAGCGGAGAGAGTGGGAGGGCCTGATGTTAGGGTTAGCGGAGAGCGTGGGAGGGCCTGATGTTAGCGTTAGGGGACAGCAGAGGGCCTGATGTTAGGGTTAGCGGAGAGCAGAGAGGGCCTGATGTTAGGGTGAGCGGAGAGCAGAGAGGGCCTGATGTTAGGGTTAGCGGAGAGCAGAGAGGGCCTGATGTTAGGGTTAGCGGAGAGCAGAGAGGGCCTGATGTTAGGGTTAGCGGAGAGCGTGGGAGGGCCTGATGTTAGGGTTAGTGGAGAGCAGCGAGGGCCTGATGTTAGGTTAGCGGAGATCGTGGGAGGGCCTGATGTTAGGGTTAGCGGAGAGCAGAGAGGGCCTGATGTTCGGGTTAGCGGAGGGCCTGATGTTCGGGTTACCGGAGAGCAGAGGGCCTGATGTTAGGGTTAGTGGAGAGCAGAGAGGGCCTGATGTTAGGGTTAGTGGAGAGCAGCGAGGGCCTGATGTTAGGTCAGCAGAGAGCGTGGGAGGGCCTGATGTTAGGGTTAGGGCAGAGCAGGGAGGGCCTGATGTTCAGATTAGCGGAGAGCGTGGGAGGGCCTGATGTTAGGGTTAGCAGAGAGCAGAGAGGGCCTGATGTTAGGGTTCGGGGAGAGCAGAGAGGGCCTGATGATAGGGTTAGGGGAGAGCAGAGAGGGCCTGATGTTAGGGTTAGGGGAGAGCAGAGAGGGCCTGATGTTAGGGTTAGCGGAGAGCGTGGGAGGGCCTGATGTTCGGGTTAGCGGAGAGAGTGGGAGGGCCTGATGTTAGGGTTAGCGGAGAGCGTGGGAGGGCCTGATGTTAGCGTTAGGGGAGAGCAGAGGGCCTGATGTTAGGGTTAGCGGAGAGCAGAGAGGACCTGATGTTAGGGTTAGCGGAGAGCGTGGGAGGGCCTGATGTTCGGGTTAGCGGAGAGCAGAGAGGGCCTGATGTTAGGGTTAGTAGAGAGCAGCGATGGCCTGATGTTAGGTTAGCGGAGAGCGTGGGAGGGCCTGATGTTCAGGTGAGCAGCGAGCGTGGGAGGGCATGATGTTAGGGTTAGCGGAGAGCAGAGAGGGCATGATGTTAGGGTTAGCGGAGAGCAGAGAGGGCCTGATGTTAGGGTTAGCGGAGAGCAGAGAGGGCCTGATGTTAGGGTTTGCGGAGAGCAGAGCGGGCCTGATGTTAGGGTTAGCGGAGAGCATGGGAGGGCCTGATGTTCGGTTAGCGGAGAGCAGAGAGGGCCTGATGTTAGGGTTAGCGGAGAGCGTGGGAGGGCCAGATGTTCGGGTTAGGGGAGAGCAGAGAGGGCCTGATGTTAGGGTTAGCGGAGAGCGTGGGAGGGCCTGATGTTAGGGTTAGCGGAGAGCAGGGAGGGCCTGATGTTAGGTTAGCGGAGAACAGAGAGGGCCTGATGTTAGGTTAGCGGAGAGCAGAGAGGTCCTGGTGTTAGGGTTAGCGGAGTGCGTGGGAGGGCCTGATGTTAGGGTTAGCGGAGAGCAGAGAGGTCCTGATGTTCAGATTAGCGGAGAGCGTGGGAGGGCCTGATGTTAGGGTTAGCGGAGAGCAGAGAGGGCCTGATGTTAGGGTTTGGGGAGAGCAGAGAGGGCCTGATGTTAGGGTTAGGGGAGAGCAGAGAGGGCCTGATGATGGGGTTAGGGGAGAGCAGAGAGGGCCTGATGTTCGGGTAAGCGGAGAGAGTGGGAGGGCCTGATGTTCGGGTTAGCAGAGAGCGTGGAAGGGCCTGATGTGCGGGTTAGCGGAGAGCAGAGAGGGCCGGATGTTAAGGGTAGGGGAGAGCAGAGAGTGCCTGATGTTAGGGTTAGCGGAGAGAAGAGAGGGCCTGATGTTCGGGTTACCGGAGAGCGTGGGAGGGCCTGATGTTCGGGTTAGCGGAGGGACTGATGTTAGGGTTACCGGAGAGCAGAGGGCCTGATGTTAGGGTTAGCGGAGAGCGTGGGAGGGCCTGATGTTAGGGTTAGCGGAGAGCAGAGAGGGCCTGATGTTAGGGTTAGTGGAGAGCAGCGAGGGCCTGATGTTAGGTCAGCGGAGAGAGTGGGAGGGTCTGATGTTAGGGTTAGCGGAGAGCGTGGGAGGGCCTGATGTTCGGGTTAGCGGAGAGAGTGGGAGGGCCTGATGTTAGGGTTAGCGTAGAGCGTGTGAGGGCCTGATGTTAGCGTTAGGGGAGAGCAGAGAGGGCCTGATGTTAGGGTTAGCGGAGAGCAGAGAGGGCCTGATGTTAGGGTGAGCGGAGAGCAGAGAGGGCCTGATGTTAGGGTTAGCGGAGAGCAGAGAGGGCCTGATGTTAGGGTTAGCGGAGAGCAGAGAGGGCCTGATGTTAGGGTTAGCGGAGAGCGTGGGAGGGCCTGATAGAACAATACAGCGCAGTACAGGCCCTTCGGCCCACGATGTTGCACCGAAACAAAAGCCATCTAACCTACACTATACCATTATCATCCATATGTTTATCCAATAAACTTTTAAATGCCCTTAATGTTGGCGAGTTCACTACTGTAGCAGGTAGGGCATTCCACGGCCTCACTACTCTTTGCGTAAAGAACCTACCCCTGACCTCTGTCCTATATCTATTACCCCTCAGTTTAAGGCTATGTCCCCTCGTGCTAGCCATTTCCATCCGCGGGAGTGGTGTTAGGGTTAGCGGAGAGCAGAGGGGGCCTGATGTTAGGGTCAGTGGAGAGCAGAGAGGGCCTGATGTTAGGGTTAGTGGAGAGCAGAGAGGGCCTGATGTTAGGGTTAGCGGAGAGCTTGGGAGGGCCTGATGTTCGGGTTAGCGGAGAGCAGAGAGGGCCGGATGTTAATGTTAGGGGAGAGCGTGGGAGGGCCTGATGTTAGGGTTAGCGGAGGGCCTGATGTTGGGGTTAGCGGACAGCGTGATAGGGCCTGATGTTAGGGTTACCGGAGAGCAGAGGGCCTGATGTTAGGGTTAGCGGAGAGCGTGGGAGGGCCTGATGTTAGGGTTAATGGAGAGCAGCGAGGGCCTGATGTTAGGTCAGCGGAGAGCGTGGGAGGGCATGATGTTAGTGTTAGCGGAGAGCAGAGAGGGCCTGATGTTCGGGTTAGCGGAGGGCCTGATGTTAGGGTTACCGGAGAGCAGAGGGCCTGATGTTAGGGTTAGCGGAGAGCGTGGGAGGGCATGATGTTAGGGTTAGCGGAGAGCAGAGAGGGCCTGATGTTCGGGTTAGCGGAGGGCCTGATGTTAGGGTTACCGGAGAGCAGAGGGCCTGATGTTAGGGTTAGCGGAGAGCGTGGGAGGGCCTGATGTTAGGGTTAGCGGAGAGCAGAGAGGGCCTGATGTTAGGGTTAGTGGAGAGCAGCGAGGGCCTGATGTTAGGTCAGCAGAGAGCGTGGGAGGGCCTGATGTTAGGGTTAGCGGAGAGCGTGGGAGGGCCTGATGTTAGCGTTAGGGGAGAGCAGAGAGGGCCTGATGTTAGGTTAGCGGAGAGCAGAGAGGTCCTGATGTTAGGGTTAGCGGAGTGCGTGGGAGGGCCTGATGTTAGGGTTAGCGGAGAACAGAGAGGTCCTGATGTTCAGATTAGCGGAGAGCGTGGGAGGGCCTGATGTTAGGGTTAGCGGAGAGCAGAGAGGGCCTGATGTTAGGGTTTGGGGAGAGCAGAGAGGGCCTGATGTTGGGGTTAGGGGAGAGCAGAGAGGGCCTGATGTTAGGGTTAGCGGAGAGCGTGGGAGGGCCTGATGTTAGGGTTAGCGGAGAGCAGAGAGGGCCTGATGTTAGGGTTAGTGGAGAGCAGCGAGGGCCTGATGTTAGGTCAGCAGAGAGCGTGGGAGGGCCTGATGTTAGGGTTAGGGCAGAGCAGGGAGGGCCTGATGTTCAGATTAGCGGAGAGCGTGGGAGGGCCTGATGTTAGGGTTAGCAGAGAGCAGAGAGGTCCTGATGTTCAGATTAGCTGAGAGCGTGGGAGGGCCTGATGACAGGGTTAGCAGAGAGCAGAGAGGGCCTGATGTTAGGGTTAGGGGAGAGCAAAGAGGGCCTGATGTTAGGGTTAGCGGAGAGCTTGGGAGGGACTGATGTTCGGGTTAGCGGAGAGTGTGGGAGGGTCTGATGTTAGGGTTAGCGGAGAGCGTGGGAGGGCCTGATGTTCGGGTTAGCGGAGAGAGTGGGAGGGCCTGATGTTTGGGTTAGCGGAGAGCGTGGGAGGGCCTGATGTTAGCATTAGGGGAGAGCAGAGGGCCTGATGTTAGGGTTAGCGGAGAGCAGAGAGGGCCTGATGTTAGGGTGAGCGGAGAGCAGAGAGGGCCTGATGTTAGGGTTAGCGGAGAGCGTGGGAGGGCCTGATGTTAGGGTTAGCGGAGAGCAGAGGGCCTGATGTTAGGGTTAGCGGAGAGCGTGGGAGGGCCTGATGTTAGGGTTAGCGGAGAGCAGAGAGGGCCTGATGTTAGGGTTAGTGGAGAGCAGCGAGGGCCTGATGTTAGGTCAGCAGAGAGCGTGGGAGGGCCTGATGTTAGGCTTAGGGCAGAGCAGGGAGGGCCTGATGTTCAGATTAGCGGAGAGCGTGGGAGGGCCTGATGTTAGGGTTAGCAGAGAGCAGAGAGGGCCTGATGTTAGGGTTAGCAGAGAGCAGAGAGGGCCTGATGTTAGGGTTCGGGGAGAGCAGAGAGGGCCTGATGATAGGGTTAGCGGAGAGCAGAGAGGGCCTGATGTGCGGGTTAGCGGAGAGCAGAGAGGGCCGGATGTTCAGGTTAGGGGAGAGCAGAGAGTGCCTGATGTTAGGGTTAGCGGAGAGCAGAGAGGGCCTGATGTTCGGGTTACCGGAGAGCGTGGGAGGGCCTGATGTTCGGGTTAGCGGAGGGCCTGATGTTAGGGTTAGCGGAGAGCAGAGAGGTCCTGATGTTCAGATTAGCGGAGAGCGTGGGAGGGCATGATGTTAGGGTTAGCGGAGAGCAGAGAGGGCCGGATGTTAGGGTTAGCGGAGAGCAGAGAGGGCCTGATGTTAGGGTTAGCGGAGAGCAGAGCGGGCCTGATGTTAGGTTAGCGGAGAGCAGAGAGGGCCTGATGTTAGGGTTAGCAGAGAGCGTGGGAGGGCCTGATGTTCGGGTTAGGGGAGAGCAGAGAGGGCCTGATGTTAGGGTTAGCGGAGAGCGTGGGAGGGCCTGATGTTAGGGTTAGCGGAGAGCGTGGCAGGGCCTGATGTTAGGGTTAGCGGAGAGCGTGGGAGGGCCTGATGTTAGGTTAGCGGAGAGCAGAGAGGGCCTGATGTTAGGGTTAGCGGAGAGCGTGGGAGGGCCTGATGTTAGGGTTTGGGGAGAGCAGAGAGGGCCAGATGTTAGGGTTAGCGGAGAGCAGAGAGGGCCAGATGTTAGGGTTAGAGGAGAGCAGAGAGGACCTGATGTTAGGGTTAGGGGAGAGCAGGGAGGGCCTGATGTAGGTTAGCGGAGAGCAGAGAGGGCCTGATCTTCGGGTTAGCGGAGAGCGTGGGAGGGCCTGATGTTAGGGTTAGCGGAGAGCGTGGGAGTGCCTGATGTTAGGGTTAGCGGAGAGCAGAGAGGGCCTGATGTTAGGGTCAGTGGAGAGCAGAGAGGGCCTGATGTTAGGGTTAGGGGAGAGCAGAGAGGGCCTGATGTTAGGGTTAGCGGAGAGCAGAGAGGGCCTGATGTTCAGGTGAGCAGCGAGCGTGGGAGGGCATGATGTTAGGGTTCGCGGAGAGCAGAGAGGGCATGATGTTAGGGTTAGCGGAGAGCAGAGAGGGCCTGATGTTAGGGTTAGCGGAGAGCAGAGAGGGCCTGATGTTAGGGTTAGCGGAGAGCAGAGCGGGCCTGATGTTAGGGTTAGCGGAGAGCATGGGAGGGCCTGTTAGGTTAGCGGAGAGCGTGGGAGGGCCTGATGTTAGGGTTCGCGGAGAGCAGGGAGGGCCTGATGTTAGGTTAGCGGAGAGCAGGGAGGGCCTGATGTTCGGGTTAGCGGAGAGCAGAGAGGTCCTGATGTTAGGGTTAGCGGAGAGCGTGGGAGGGCCTGATGTTCGGGTTAGCGGAGAGAGTGGGAGGGCCTGATGTTAGGGTTAGCGGAGAGCGTGGGAGGGCCTGATGTTAGCGTTAGGGGAGAGCAGAGAGGGCCTGATGTTAGGGTTAGCGGAGAGCGTGGGAGGGCCTGATCTTAGGGTTAGCGGAGAGCGTGGGAGGGCCTGATGTTAGGGTTCGCGGAGAGCAGGGAGGGCCTGATGTTAGGTTAGCGGAGAGCAGAGAGGGCCTGATGTTAGGTTAGCGGAGAGCGTGGGAGGGCCTGATGGTAGGGTTCGCGGAGAGCAGGGAGGGCCTGATGTTAGGTTAGCCGAGAGCAGAGAGGGCCTGATGTTAGGTTAGCGGAGAGCAGAGAGGGCCTGATATTAGGTTAGCGGAGAGCAGGGAGGGCCTGATGTTAGGGTTAGCGGAGAGCGTGGGAGGGTCTGATGTTAGGGTCAGCGGAGAGCGTGGGAGGGCCTGATGTCAGGGTTAGCGGAGAGCGTGGGAGGGCCTGATGTTATTGTTAGGGGAGAGCAGGGAGGGCCTGATGTTAGGGTTAGCGGAGAGCGTGGCAGGGCCTGATGTTAGGGTTAGCAGAGAGCGTGGGAGGGCCTGATGTTAGGTTAGCGGAGAGCAGAGAGGGCCTGATGTTAGGTTAGCGGAGAGCAGAGGTCCTGATGTTAGGGTTAGCGGAGAGCGTGGGAGGGCCTGATGTTCGGGTTAGGGGAGAGCAGAGAGGGCCTGATGTTAGGGTTAGCGGAGAGCGTGGGAGGGCCTGATCTTAGGGTTAGCGGAGAGCGTGGGAGGGCCTGATGTTAGGGTTCGCGGAGAGCAGGGAGGGCCTGATGTTAGGTTAGCGGAGAGCAGAGAGGGCCTGATGTTAGGTTAGCGGAGAGCGTGGGAGGGCCTGATGGTAGGGTTCGCGGAGAGCAGGGAGGGCCTGATGTTAGGTTAGCCGAGAGCAGAGAGGGCCTGATGTTAGGTTAGCGGAGAGCAGAGAGGGCCTGATATTAGGTTAGCGGAGAGCAGGGAGGGCCTGATGTTAGGGTTAGCGGAGAGCGTGGGAGGGTCTGATGTTAGGGTCAGCGGAGAGCGTGGGAGGGCCTGATGTCAGGGTTAGCGGAGAGCGTGGGAGGGCCTGATGTTATTGTTAGGGGAGAGCAGGGAGGGCCTGATGTTAGGGTTAGCGGAGAGCGTGGCAGGGCCTGATGTTAGGGTTAGCGGAGAGCGTGGGAGGGCCTGATGTTAGGTTAGCGGAGAGCAGAGAGGGCCTGATGTTAGGTTAGCGGAGAGCAGAGGTCCTGATGTTAGGGTTAGCGGAGAGCGTGGGAGGGCCTGATGTTAGGGTTTGGGGAGAGCAGAGAGGGCCAGATGTTAGGGTTAGCGGAGAGCAGAGAGGGCCAGATGTTAGGGTTAGAGGAGAGCAGAGAGGACCTGATGTTAGGGTTAGGGGAGAGCAGGGAGGGCCTGATGTAGGTTAGCGGAGAGCAGAGAGGGCCTGATCTTCGGGTTAGCGGAGAGCGTGGGAGGGCCTGATGTTAGGGTTAGCGGAGAGCGTGGGAGTGCCTGATGTTAGGGTTAGCGGAGAGCAGAGAGGGCCTGATGTTAGGGTCAGTGGAGAGCAGAGAGGGCCTGATGTTAGGGTTAGGGGAGAGCAGAGAGGGCCTGATGTTAGGGTTAGCGGAGAGCAGAGAGGGCCTGATGTTAGGGTTAGCGGAGAGCGTGGTAGGGCCTGATGTTCGGGTTAGCGTAGAGCAGAGAGGGCCTGATGTTAGGGTTAGGGGAGAGCAGAGAGGGCCTGATGTTAGGGTTAGTGGAGAGCAGAGAGGGCCTGATGTTCGGGTTAGCGGAGAGCGTGGGAGAGCCTGATGTTAGGGTCAGCGGAGGGCCTGATGTTAGGGTTAGCGGAGAGCGTGGGAGGGCCTGATGTTAGGGTTACCGGAGAGCAGAGGGCCTGATGTTCAGGTGAGCAGCGAGCGTGGGAGGGCATGATGTTAGGGTTCGCGGAGAGCAGAGAGGGCATGATGTTAGGGTTAGCGGAGAGCAGAGAGGGCCTGATGTTAGGGTTAGCGGAGAGCAGAGAGGGCCTGATGTTAGGGTTAGCGGAGAGCAGAGCGGGCCTGATGTTAGGGTTAGCGGAGAGCATGGGAGGGCCTGTTAGGTTAGCGGAGAGCGTGGGAGGGCCTGATGTTAGGGTTCGCGGAGAGCAGGGAGGGCCTGATGTTAGGTTAGCGGAGAGCAGGGAGGGCCTGATGTTCGGGTTAGCGGAGAGCAGAGAGGTCCTGATGTTAGGGTTAGCGGAGAGCGTGGGAGGGCCTGATGTTCGGGTTAGCGGAGAGAGTGGGAGGGCCTGATGTTAGGGTTAGCGGAGAGCGTGGGAGGGCCTGATGTTAGGGTTCGCGGAGAGCAGGGAGGGCCTGATGTTAGGTTAGCGGAGAGCAGAGAGGGCCTGATGTTAGGGTTAGTGGAGAGCAGCGATGGCCTGATGTTAGGTTAGCGGAGAGCGTGGGAGGGCCTGATGTTCAGGTGAGCAGCGAGCGTGGGAGGGCATGATGATAGGGTTAGCGGAGAGCAGAGAGGGCCTGATGTTAGGGTTAGCGGAGAGCAGAGAGGGCCTGATGTTAGGGTTTGCGGAGAGCAGAGCGGGCCTGATGTTAGGGTTAGCGGAGAGCATGGGAGGGCCTGATGTTCGGTTAGCGGAGAGCAGAGAGGTCCTGATGTTAGGGTTAGCAGAGAGCTTGGGAGGGCCTGATGTTCGGGTTAGCGGAGAGCAGAGAGGGCCGGATGTTAAGGTTAGGGGAGAGCAGAGAGTGCCTGATGTTAGGGTTAGCGGGGAGCAGAGAGGGCCTGGTGTTAGGGTTAGCGGAGAGCAGAGAGGGCCTGATATTAGGGTCAGCGGAGAGCGTGGGAGGGCCTGATGTTAGGGTTAGCGGAGGGCCTGATGTTGGGGTTAGCGGAGAGCGTGGGAGGGCCTGATGTTAGGGTTAGTGGAGAGCAGCGAGGGCCTGATGTTAGGTCAGCGGAGAGCGTGGGAGGGCATGATGTTAGGGTTAGCGGAGAGCAGAGAGGGCCTGATGTTAGGGTTAGTGGAGAGCAGCGAGGGCCTGATGTTAGGTCAGCGGAGAGCGTGGGAGGGCATGATGTTAGGGTTAGCGGAGAGCAGAGAGGGCCTGATGTTAGGGTTAGCGGAGAGCAGAGAGGGCCTGATGTTAGGGTTAGCGGAGAGCAGAGCGGGCCTGATGTTAGGTTAGCGGAGAGCGTGGGAGGGCCTGATGGTAGGGTTCGCCGAGAGCAGGGAGGGCCTGATGTTAGGTTAGCCGAGAGCAGAGAGGGCCTGATGTTAGGTTAGCGGAGAGCAGAGAGGGCCTGATATTAGGTTAGCGGAGAGCGTGGGAGGGCCTGATGTCAGGGTTAGGGGAGAGCAGGGAGGGCCTGATGTTAGGGTTAGCGGAGAGCGTGGCAGGGCCTGATGTTAGGGTTAGCGGAGAGCGTGGGAGGGCCTGATGTTAGGTTAGCGGAGAGCAGAGAGGGCCTGATGTTAGGTTAGCGGAGAGCAGAGGTCCTGATGTTAGGGTTAGCGGAGAGCGTGGGAGGGCCTGATGTTAGGGTTTGGGGAGAGCAGAGAGGGCCAGATGTTAGGGTTAGCGGAGAGCAGAGAGGGCCTGATGTTAGGGTTAGGGGAGAGCAGGGAGGGCCTGATGTAGGTTAGCGGAGAGCAGAGAGGGCCTGATCTTCGGGTTAGCGGAGAGCGTGGGAGGGCCTGATGTTAGGGTTAGCGGAGAGCGTGGGAGTGCCTGATGTTAGGGTTAACGGAGAGCAGAGAGGGCCTGATGTTAGGGTCAGTGGAGAGCAGAGAGGGCCTGATGTTAGGGTTAGGGGAGAGCAGAGAGGGCCTGATGTTAGGGTTAGCGGAGAGCAGAGAGGGCCTGATGTTAGGGTTAGCGGAGAGCGTGGTAGGGCCTGATGTTCGGGTTAGCGTAGAGCAGAGAGGGCCTGATGTTAGGGTTAGGGGAGAGCAGAGAGGGCCGGATGTTAGGGTTAGTGGAGAGCAGAGAGGGCCTGATGTTCGGGTTAGCGGAGAGCGTGGGAGAGCCTGATGTTAGGGTCAGCGGAGGGCCTGATGTTAGGGTTAGCGGAGAGCGTGGGAGGGCCTGATGTTAGGGTTACCGGAGAGCAGAGGGCCTGATGTTCAGGTGAGCAGCGAGCGTGGGAGGGCATGATGTTAGGGTTCGCGGAGAGCAGAGAGGGCATGATGTTAGGGTTAGCGGAGAGCAGAGCGGGCCTGATGTTAGGGTTAGCGGAGAGCATGGGAGGGCCTGTTAGGTTAGCGGAGAGCAGAGAGGGCCTGATGTTAGGGTCAGCGCAGAGCGTGGGAGGGCCTGATGTTAGGTTAGCGGAGAGCAGAGAGGGCCTGATGTTAGGGTTAGCGGAGAGCGTGGGAGGGCCTGATGTTAGGGTTAGCGGAGAGCGTGGGAGGGCCTGATGTTAGGGTTCGCAGAGAGCAGGGAGGGCCTGATGTTAGGTTAGCGGAGAGCAGGGAGGGCCTGATGTTAGGTTAGCGGAGAGCAGGGAGGGCCTGATGTTCGGGTTAGCGGAGAGCAGAGAGGTCCTGATGTTAGGGTTAGCGGAGAGCGTGGGAGGGCCTGATGTTAGGGTTAGCAGAGAGCAGAGAGGTCCTGATGTTCAGATTATCGGAGAGCGTTGGAGGGACTGATGTTAGGGATTGGGGAGAGCAGAGAGGGCCTGATGTTCGGGTAAGCGGAGAGAGTGGGAGTGCCTGATGTTAGGGTTAGCGGAGAGCGTGGGAGGGTCTGATGTTAGGGTTAGCGGAGGGCGTGGGAGGGCGTGATGTTAGGGTTAGCTGAGAGCTTGGGAGGGCCTGATGTTAGGGTTAGTGGAGAGCAGAGAGGGCCTGATGTTGGGTTAGCGGAGAGCTTGGGAGGGCCTGATGTTCGGGTTAGCGGAGAGCAGAGAGGGCCGGATGTTAAGGTTAGGGGAGAGCAGAGAGGGCCTGATGTTAGGGTTAGCGGAGAGCAGAGAGGGCCTGATGTTCGGGTTAGCGGAGAGCAGAGAGGGCCTGATATTAGGGTCAGCGGAGAGCCTGGGAGGGCCTGATGTTAGGGTTAGCGGAGAGCGTGGGAGGGACTGATGTTAGGGTTAGGGGAGAGCAGAGAGGGCCTGATGTCAGGGTTAGCGGAGAGCATGGGAGGGCCTGATGTTATTGTTAGGGGAGAGCAGGGAGGGCCTGATGTTAGGTTAGCGGAGAGCAGAGAGGGCCTGATGTTAGGGTTAGCGGAGAGCGTGGCAGGGCCTGATGTTCAGATTAGCGGAGAGCGTGGGAGGGCATGATGTTAGGGTTTGGGGAGAGCAGAGAGGGCCAGATGTTAGGTTAGCGGAGAGCAGAGAGGGCCTGATGTTAGGGTTTGGGGAGAGCAGAGAGGGCCAGATGTTAGGGTAAGAGGAGAGCAGAGAGGGCCTGATGTTAGGGTTAGGGGAGAGCAGAGAGGGCCTGATGTAGGTTAGCGGAGAGCAGAGAGGGCCTGATGTTAGGGTTAGCGGAGAGCGTGGGAGTGCCTGATGTTAGGGTTAGCGGAGAGCAGAGAGGGCCTGATGTTAGGGTCAGCGGAGAGCAGAGAGGGCCTGATGTTAGGGTTAGCGGAGAGCGTGGGAGGGCCTGATGTTAGGGTTAGGGGAGAGCAGAGAAGGCCTGATGTTAGGGTTGGCGGAGAGCAGAGAGGGCCTGATGTCAGGGTTAGGGGAGAGCAGAGAGGGCCTGATGTAAGGGTTAGCGGAGAGCGTGGGAGAGCCTGATGTTAGGGTTAGCGGAGGGCCTGATGTTAGGGTTAGCGGAGAGCGTGGGGGGGCCTGATGTTCGGGTTAGCGGAGAGCAGAGAGTGCCTGATGTTAGGGTTAGTGGAGAGCAGCGAGGGCCTAATGTTAGGTTAGCGGAGAGCAGAGAGGGCCTGATGTTAGGGTTAGCGCAGAGCGTGGGAGGGCCTGATGTTAGGTTAGCGGAGAGCAGAGAGGGCCTGATGTTAGGGTTAGCAGAGAGCGTGGGAGGGCCTGATGTTAGGGTTAGCGGAGAGCGTGGGAGGGCCTGATGTTAGGTTAGCGGAGAGCGTGGGAGGGCCTGATGTTAGGGATTGGGGAGAGCAGAGAGGGCCAGATGTTAGGGTTAGGGGAGAGCAGAGAGGGCCTGATGTTCGGGTTTGGGGAGAGCAGAGAGGGCCAGATGTTAGGGTTAGAGGAGAGCAGAGAGGGCCTGATGTTAGGGTTAGGGGAGAGCAGAGAGGGCCTGATGTTCGGGTAAGCGGAGAGAGTGGGAGGGCCTGATGTTCGGGTTAGCGGAGAGCGTGGGAGGGCCTGATGTTAGGGTTCGCGGAGAGCAGAGAGGGCCTGATGTTAGGTTAGCGGAGAGCGTGGGAGGGCCTGATGTTAGGGTTAGCGGAGAGCGTGGGAGGGCCTGATGTTAGGTTAGCGGAGAGCGTGGGAGGGCCTGATGTTAGGGTTAGCGGAGAGCGTGGGAGGGTCTGATGTTAGGGTCAGCAGCGAGCGTGGGAGGGCCTGATGTTAGGGTTCGCGGAGAGCAGAGAGGGCCTGATGTTAGGTTAGCGGAGAGCGTGGGAGGGCCTGATGTTAGGGTTAGCGGAGAGCGTGGGAGGGCCTGATGTTATTGTTAGGGGAGAGCAGGGAGGGCCTGATGTTAGGGTTAGCGGAGAGCGTGGGAGGGCCTGATGTTAGGGTTAGCGGAGAGCGTGGGAGGGCCTGATGTTAGGTTAGCGGAGAGCAGAGAGGGCCTGATGTTAGGTTAGCGGAGAACAGAGGTCCTGATGTTAGGGTTAGCGGAGAGCGTGGGAGGGCCTGATGTTAGGGTTTGGGGAGAGCAGAGAGGGACAGATGTTAGGGTTAGCGGAGAGCAGAGAGGGCCAGATGTTAGGGTTAGAGGAGAGCAGAGAGGGCCTGATGTAGGTTAGCGGAGAGCAGAGAGGGCCTGATCTTCGGGTTAGCGGAGAGCGTGGGAGGGCCTGATGTTAGGGTTAGCGGAGAGCGTGGGAGTGCCTGATGTTAGGGTTAGCGGAGAGCGTGGGAGTGCCTGATGTTAGGGTTAGCGGAGAGCAGAGAGGGCCTGATGTTAGGGTCAGTGGAGAGCAGAGAGGGCCTGATGTTAGGGTTAGGGGAGAGCAGAGAGGGCCTGATGTTAGGGTTAGCGGAGAGCAGAGAGGGCCTGATGTTAGGGTTAGCGGAGAGCGTGGGAGGGCCTGATGTTAGGGTTAGGGGAGAGCAGAGAGGGTCTGATGTTAGGGCTAGCGGAGAGTGTGGGAGGGCCTGATGTTCGGGTTAGCGGAAAGCGTGGGAGAGCCTGATGTTAGGGTTAGCGGAGGGCCTGATGTTTGGGTTAGCGAAGAGCAGAGAGGTCCTGATGTTAGGGTTAGCGGAGAGCAGAGAGGGCATGATGTAAGGGTTAGCGGAGAGCGTGGGAGGGCCAAAATGTTAGGGCTAGCGGAGAGCATGGGAGGGCCTGATGTTAGGTTAGCGGAGAGCAGAGAGGGCCTGATGTTAGGGTTCGCGGAGAGCAGGGAGGGCCTGATGTTAGGGTTTGGTGAGAGCAGAGAGGGCCGGATGTTAGGGTTAGCGGAGAGCAGAGAGGGCCTGATGTTAGGGTTTGGGGAGAGCAGAGAGGGCCAGATGTTAGGGTTAGAGGAGAGCAGAGAGGGCCTGATGTTAGGGTTAGGGGAGAGCAGAGAGGGCCTGATGTTAGGGTGAGCGGAGAGCGTGGGAGGGCCTGATGTTAGGGTTAGGGGAGAGCAGAGAAGGCCTGATGTTAGGGTTGGCGGAGAGCAGAGAGGGCCTGATGTTAGGGTTAGCGGAGAGCAGAGAGGGCATGATGTAAGGGTTAGCGGAGAGCGTGGGAGGGCCAAAATGTTAGGGCTAGCGGAGAGCTTGGGAGGGCCTGATGTTAGGGTTAGCGGAGAGCTTGGGAGGGCCTGATGTTAGGGTTAGCGGAGAGCGTGGGAGGGCCTGATGTTCGGGTTAGCGTAGAGCAGAGAGGGCCTGATGTTAGGGTTAGGGGAGAGTAGAGAGGGCCTGATGTTAGGGTTAGTGGAGAGCAGAGAGGGCCTGATGTTCGGGTTAGCGGAGAGCGTGGGAGCGCCTGATGTTAGGGTTAGCGGAGGGCCTGATGTTAGGGTTAGCGGAGAGCGTGGGAGGGCCTGATGTTAGGGTTACCGGAGAGCAGAGGGCCTGATGTTCAGGTGAGCAGCGAGCGTGGGAGGGCATGATGTTAGGGTTAGCGGAGAGCAGAGAGGGCCTGATGTTAGGGTTAGCGGAGAGCAGAGAGGGCCTGATGTTAGGGTTAGCGGAGAGCAGAGCGGGCCTGATGTTAGGGTTAGCGGAGAGCATGGGAGGGCCTAATGTTAGGTTAGCGGAGAGCAGAGAGGGCCTGATGTTAGGGTCAGCGCAGAGCGTGGGAGGGCCTGATGTTAGGTTAGCGGAGAGCAGAGAGGGCCTGATGTTAGGGTTAGCGGAGAGCGTGGGAGGGCCTGATGTTTGGGAGGGCCTGATGTTAGGGTTAGCGGAGAGCGTGGGAGGGCCTGATGTTAGGGTTCGCGGAGAGCAGGGAGGGCCTGATGTTAGGTTCGCGGAGAGCAGAGAGGGCCTGATGTCAGGTTAGCGGAGAGCGTGGGAGGGCCTGATGTTAGGGTTAGCGGAGAGCGTGGGAGGGCCTGATGTTAGGGTTAGCGGAGAGCAGAGAGGTCCTGATGTTAGGGTTCGCGGAGAGCAGGGAGGGCCTGATGTTAGGTTCGCGGAGAGCAGAGAGGGCCTGATGTCAGGTTAGCGGAGAGCGTGGGAGGGCCTGATGTTAGGGTTAGCGGAGAGTGTGGGAGGGTCTGATGTTAGGGTTAGCGGAGAGCGTGGGAGGGCCTGATGTTATTGTTAGGGGAGAGCAGGGAGGGCCTGATGTAGGTTAGCGGAGAGCAGAGAGGGCCTGATCTTCGTGTTAGCGGAGAGCGTGGGAGGGCCTGATGTTAGGGTTAGGGGAGAGCAGAGAGGGCCTGATGTTAGGGTTAGCGGAGAGCGTGGGAGGGCCCGATGTTAGGGTTAGTGGAGAGCAGAGAGGGCCTGATGTTAGGTCAGCGGAGAGCGTGGGAGGGCCTGATGTTAGGGTTCGCGGAGAGCAGGGAGGGCCTGATGTTAGGTTAGCGGAGAGCGTGGGATGGCCTGATGTTAGGGTTACCGGAGAGCAGAGGGCCTGATGTTAGGGTTAGCGGGGAGCAGAGAGGGCCTGATGTTAGGGTTAGCGGAGAGCGTGGGAGGGCCTGATGTTAGGGTTACCGGAGAGCAGAGGGCCTGATGTTAGGGTTAGCGGAGAGCGTGGGATGGCCTGATGTTAGGGTTAGTGGAGAGCAACGAGGGCCTGATGTTAGGTTAGCGGAGAGCAGGGAGGGCCTGATGTTAGGGTTCGCGGAGAGCAGGGAGGGCCTGATGTTAGGTTAGCGGAGAGCAGGGAGGGCCTGATATTAGGGTTAGCGGAGAGCGTGGGAGGGACTGATATTAGGGTTAGCGGAGAGCAGGGAGGGCCTGATATTAGGGTTAGCGGAGAGCAGAGAGGACCTGATGTTCGGGTAAGCGGAGAGAGTGGGAGGGCCTGATGTTAGGGTCAGCGGAGAGCGTGGGAGGGCCTGATGTTAGGGTTAGCGGAGAGCGTGGGAGGGACTGATGTTAGGGTTAGGGGAGAGCAGAGAGGGCCTGATGTCAGGGTTAGCGGAGAGCGTGGGAGGGCCTGATGTTATTGTTAGGGGAGAGCAGGGAGGGCCTGATGTTAGGGTTAGGGGAGAGCAGGGAGGGCCTGATGTAGGTTAGCGGAGAGCAGAGAGGGCCTGATCTTCGGGTTAGCGGAGAGCGTGGGAGGGCCTGATGTTAGGGTTAGCGGAGAGCGTGGGAGTGCCTGATGTTAGGGTTAGCGGAGAGCAGAGAGGGCCTGATGTTAGGGTCAGTGGAGAGCAGAGAGGGCCTGATGTTAGGGTTAGGGGAGAGCATGGGAGGGCCTGATGTTTGGGTTAGGGGAGAGCAGAGAAGGCCTGATGTTAGGGTTGGCGGAGAGCAGAGAGGACCTGATGTTAGGGTTAGCGGAGAGCAGAGAGGGCATGATCTAAGGGTTAGCGGAGAGCGTGGGAGGGCCAAAATGTTAGGGCTAGCGGAGAGCTTGGGAGGGCCTGATGTTAGGGTTAGCGGAGAGCTTGGGAGGGCCTGATGTTAGGGTTAGTGGAGAGCAGAGAGGGTCTGATGTTAGGGTTAGCGTAGAGCAGAGAGGGCCTGATGTTAGGGTTAGGGGAGAGCAGAGAGGGCCTGATGTTAGGGTTAGTGGAGAGCAGAGAGTGCCTGATGTTCGGGTTAGCGGAGAGCGTGGGAGAGCCTGATGTTAGGGTTAGCGGAGAGCGTGGGAGGGCCTGATGTTAGGGTTAGCGGAGAGCGTGGGAGGGCCTGATGTCAGGGTTAGCGGAGAGCGTGGGAGGGCCTGATGTTATTGTTAGGGGAGAGCAGGGAGGGCCTGATGTTAGGTTAGCGGAGAGCAGAGAGGGCCTGATGTTAGGTTAGCGGAGAGCGTGGGAGGGCCTGATGTTCAGGTGAGCAGCGAGCGTGGGAGGGTCTGATGTTAGGGTTAGCGGAGAGCGTGGGAGGGCCTGATGTAGGTTAGCGGAGAGCAGAGAGGGCCTGATCTTCCGGTTAGCGGAGAGCGTGGGAGGGCCTGATGTTAGGGTTAGGGGAGAGCAGAGACGGCCTGATGTTAGGGTTAGTGGAGAGCAGCGAGGGCCTGATGTTAGGTTAGCGGAGAGCGTGGGAGGGCCTGATGTTAGGGTTAGGGGAGAGCAGAGAGGTCCTGATGTTAGGGTTAGCGGAGAGCGTGGGAGGGCCTGATGTTAGGGTTAGGGGAGAGCAGAGAGGGCCTGATGTTAGGGTTAGTGGAGAGCAGCGAGGGCCTGATGTTAGGGTTAGCGGAGAGCGTGGGAGGGCATGATGTTAGGGTTAGCGGAGAGCAGAGAGGGCCTGATGTTAGGGTTAGCGGAGAGCAGAGAGGGCCTGATGTTAGGGTTACCGGAGAGCAGAGCGGGCCTGATGTTAGGGTTAGCGGAGAGCATGGGAGGGCCTGATGTTAGGGTTAGAGGAGAGCGTGGGAGGGCCTGATGTTAGGGTTCGCGGAGAGCAGGGAGGGCCTGATGTTAGGTTAGCGGAGAGCAGAGAGGGCCTGATGTTAGGTTAGCGGAGAGCAGAGAGGGCCTGATGTTCGGGTTAGCGGAGAGCAGAGAGGTCCTGATGTTAGGGTTAGCGGAGAGCGTGGGAGGGCCTGATGTTAGGGTTAGCAGAGAGCAGAGAGGGCCTGATGTTCAGATTAGCGGAGAGCGTGGGAGGGCCTGATGTTAGGGTTCGGGGTGAGCAGAGAGGGCCTGATGTTAGGGTTTGGGGAGAGCAGAGAGGGCCTGATGTTAGGGTTAGGGGAGAGCAGAGAGGGACTGATGTTAGGGTAAGCGGAGAGAGTAGGAGGGCATGATGTTAGGTTCAGTGGAGAGCGTGGGAGGGCCTGATGTTCGGGTTAGCGGAGAGCAGAGAGGGCCTGATGTTCGGGTTAGCGGAGAGCGTGGGAGGGACTGATGTTCGGGTTAGCGGAGAGCAGAGAGGAGCGGATGTTAAGGTTAGGGGAGAGCAGAGAGTGCCTGATGTTAGGGTTAGCGGGGAGCAGAGAGGGCCTGATGTTAGGGTTAGCGGAGAGCAGAGAGGGCCTGATATTAGGGTCAGCGGAGAGCGTGGGAGGGCCTGATGTTAGGGTTAGCGGAGGGCCTGATGTTGGGGTTAGTGGAGAGCGTGGGAGGGCCTGATGTTAGGGTTACCGGAGAGCAGAGGGCCTGATGTTAGGGTTAGCGGAGAGCGTGGGATGGCCTGATGTTAGGGTTAGTGGAGAGCAACGAGGGCCTGATGTTAGGTCAGCGGAGAGCGTGGGAGGGCATGATGTTAGGGTTAGCGGAGAGCAGAGAGGGCCTGATGTTAGGGTTAGCGGAGAGCAGAGAGGGCCTGATGTTAGGGTTAGCGGAGAGCGTGGGAGGGCCTGATGTTAGGGTTCGCGGAGAGCAGGGAGGGCCTGATGTTAGGTTAGCGGAGAGCAGAGAGGGCCTGATGTTAGGTTAGCAGAGAGCAGGGAGGGCCTGATATTAGGGTTAGCGGAGAGCAGAGAGGACCTGATGTTCGGGTAAGCGGAGAGAGTGGGAGGGCCTGATGTTAGGGTCAGCGAAGAGCGTGGGAGGGCCTGATGTTAGGGTTAGCGGAGAGCGTGGGAGGGACTGATGTTAGGGTTAGGGGAGAGCAGAGAGGGCCTGATGTCAGGGTTAGCGGAGAGCGTGGGAGGGCCTGATGTTATTGTTAGGGGAGAGCAGGGAGGGCCTGATGTTAGGTTAGCGGAGAGCAGAGAGGGCCTGATGTTAGGTTAGCGGAGAGCAGGGAGGGCCTGATATTAGGGTTAGCGGAGAGCAGAGGTCCTGATGTTCAGATTAGCGGAGAGCGTGGGAGGGCCTGATGTTAGGGTTTGGGGAGAGCAGAGAGGGCCAGATGTTAGGGTAAGAGGAGAGCAGAGAGGGCCTCATGTTAGGGTTAGGGGAGAGCAGGGAGGGCCTGATGTAGGTTAGCGGAGAGCAGAGAGGGCCTGATCTTCGGGTTAGCGGAGAGCGTGGGAGGGCCTGATGTTAGGGTTAGCGGAGAGCGTGGGAGGGCCAAAATGTTAGGGCTAGCGGAGAGCTTGGGAGGGCCTGATGTTAGGGTTAGCGGAGGGCCTGATGTTAGGGTTAGCGGAGAGCGTGGGAGGGCCTGATGTTAGGTTAGCGGAGAGCGTGGGAGGGCCTGATGTTCAGGTGAGCAGCGAGCGTGGGAGGGTCTGATGTTAGGGTTAGCGGAGAGCGTGGGAGGGCCTGATGTTAGGGTTAGGGGAGAGCAGAGAGGGCCTGATCTTCCGGTTAGCGGAGAGCGTGGGAGGGCCTGATGTTAGGGTTAGGGGAGAGCAGAGACGGCCTGATGTTAGGGTTAGTGGAGAGCAGCGAGGGCCTGATGTTAGGGTTAGCGGAGAGCGTGGGAGGGCCTGATGTTAGGGTTAGGGGAGAGCAGAGAGGGCCTGATGTTAGGGTTAGTGGAGAGCAGCGAGGGCCTGATGTTAGGTTAGCGGAGAGCGTGGGAGGGCCTGATGTTAGGGTTCCCGGAGAGCAGAGGGCCTGATGTTAGGGTTAGCGGAGAGCGTGGGAGGGCATGATGTTAGGGTTAGCGGAGAGCAGAGAGGGCCTGATGTTAGGGTTACCGGAGAGCGTGGGAGGGCCTGATGTTAGGGTTAGCAGAGAGCAGAGAGGGCCTGATGTTAGGGTTAGCGGAGAGCGTGGGAGGGCCTGATGTTAGGGTTAGCGGAGAGCGTGGGAGGGCCTGATGTTAGGGTTAGTGGAGAGCAGAGAGGGCCTGATGTTAGGGTTTGGGGAGAGCGTGGGAGGGCCTGATGTTAGGGTTAGGGGAGAGCAGAGAGGGCCTGATGTTAGGGTTAGGGGAGAGCAGAGAGGGCCTGATGTTAGGGTTAGCGGAGAGCGTGGGAGGGCCTGATGTAATTGTTAGGGAAGAGCAGGGAGGGCCTGATGTTAGGGTTAGCGGAGAGCGTGGGAGGGCCTGATGTTAGGGTTAGCGGAGAGCAGAGAAGGCCTGATGTTAGGGTTAGCGGAGAGCAGAGAGCAGAGAGGGCCTGATGTAAGGGTTAGCGGAGAGCGTGGGAGGGCATGATGTAAGGGTTAGCGGCGAGCGTGGGAGGGCCAAAATGTTAGGGCTAGCGGAGAGCTTGGGAGGGCCTGATGTTAGGGTTAGCGGAGAGCTTGGGAGGGCCTGATGTTAGGTTTAGCGGAGAGCGTGGGAGGGCCTGATGTTCGGGTTAGCGGAGAGCAGAGAGCGCCTGATGTTAGGGTTAGTGGAGAGCAGAGAGGGCCTGATGTTCCGGTTAGGGGAGAGCGTGGGAGAGCCTGATGTTAGGGTTAGCGGAGAGCGTGGGAGGGCCTGATGTTCGGGTTACCGGAGAGCAGAGGGCCTGATGTTAGGGTTAGCGGAGAGCAGAGGGGGCCTGATGTTAGGGTTAGCGGAGAGCAGAGGGGGCCTGATGTTAGGGTTAGCGGAGAGCGTGGGAGGGCCTGATGTTAGGTTAGCGAAGAGCAGAGAGGGCCTGATGTTAGGGTTAGCGGAGAGCGTGGGAGGGCCTGATGTTAGGTTAGCGGAGAGCAGAGAGGGCCTGATGTTAGGGTGAGCAGAGCGCGTGGGAGGGCCTGATGTTCGGGTTAGGGGAGAGCAGAGAGTGCCTGATGTTAGGGTTAGCGGAGAGCGTGGGAGGGCCTGATGTTAGGGTTAGCGGAGAGCAGAAAGGGCCTGATGTTAGGTTAGCGGAGAGCAGAGAGGGCCTGATGTTAGGTTAGCGGAGAGCAGGGAGGGCCTGATGTGAGGGTTAGCGGAGAGCAGAGAGGGCCTGATGTTAGGGTTAGGGGAGAGCAGAGAGGGCCTGATGTTAGGGTTAGAGGAGAGCGTGGGAGGGCCTGATGTTAGGGTTCGCGGAGAGCAGGGAGGGCCTGATGTTAGGTTAGCGGAGAGCAGAGAGGGCCTGATGTTAGGTTAGCGGAGAGCAGAGAGGGCCTGATGTTCGGGTTAGCGGAGAGCAGAGAGGGCCTGATGTTAGGGTTAGCGGAGAGCGTGGGAGGGCCTGATGTTAGGGTTAGCAGAGAGCAGAGAGGGCCTGATGTTAGGGTTAGCGGAGAGCGTGGGAGGGCCTGATGTTAGGGTTAGCAGAGAGCAGAGAGGTCCTGATGTTCAGATTAGCGGAGAGCGTGGGAGGGCCTGATGTTAGGGTTCGGGGTGAGCAGAGAGGGCCTGATGTTAGGGTTTGGGGAGAGCAGAGAGGGCCTGATGTTAGGGTTAGGGGAGAGCAGAGAGGGCCTGATGTTAGGGTAAGCGGAGAGAGTGGGAGGGCATTATGTTAGGTTCAGTGGAGAGCGTGGGAGGGCCTGATGTTCGGGTTAGCGGAGAGCAGAGAGGGCCTGATGTTCGGGTTAGCGGAGAGCGTGGGAGGGACTGATGTTAGGGTTAGCGGAGAGCGTGGGAGGGCTTGATGTTAGGTTAGCGGAGAGCAGAGAGGGCCTGATGTTAGGGTTAGCGGAGAGCGTGGGAGGGCCTGATTTTAGGGTTAGCAGAGAGCAGAGAGGGCCTGATGTTAGGGTTAGCGGAGAGCGTGGGAGGGCCTGATGTTAGGGTTAGCGGAGAGCAGAGAGGGCCTGATGTTAGGGTTAGGGGAGAGCAGAGAGGGCCTGATGTTAGGGTTAGGGGAGAGCAGAGAGGGCCTGATGTTAGGGTTAGCAGAGAGCGTGGGAGGGCCTGATGTTATTTTTAGGGGAGAGCAGAGAGGGCCTGATGTTAGGGTTAGCGGAGAGCAGAGAGGGCCTGATGTTAGGGTTAGCGGAGAGCGTGGGAGGGCCTGATGTTATTGTTAGGGGAGAGCAGAGAGGGCCTGATGTTAGGGTTAGCAGAGAGCAGAGAGGGCCTGATGTTAGGGTTAGCGGAGAGCGTGGGAGGGCCTGATGTTATTGTTAGGGGAGAGCAGAGAGGGCCTGATGTTAGGGTTAGCGGAGAGCAGAGAGGGCCTGATGTTAGGGTTAGCAGAGAGCAGAGAGGTCCTGATGTTCAGATTAGCGGAGAGCGTGGGAGGGCCTGATGTTAGGGTTAGCGGAGAGCAGAGAGGGCCTGATGTTAGGGTTAGCGGAGAGCAGAGAGGGCCTGATGTTAGGGGAGAGCAGAGAGGGCCTGATGTTAGGGTTAGCGGAGGGCCTGATGTTAGGGTTAGCGGAGAGCATGGGAGGGCTTGATGTTAGGTTAGCGGATAGCAGAGAGGGCCTGATGTTAGGTTAGCGGAGAGCAGGGAGGGCCTGATGTTAGGTTAGCGGAGAGCAGAGAGGTCCTGATGTTCAGATTAGCGGAGAGCGTGGGAGGGCCTGATGTTAGGGTTCGGGGTGAGCAGAGAGGGCCTGATGTTAGGGTTAGGGGAGAGCAGAGAGGGCCTGATGTTAGGGTTAGGGGAGAGCCGAGAGGGCCTGATGTTAGGGTTAGCGGAGAGCAGAGAGGGCCTGATGTTCGGGTTAGCGGAGAGCGTGGGAGGGACTGATGTTAGGGTTAGCGGAGAGCGTGGGAGGGCTTGATGTTAGGTTAGCGGAGAGCAGAGAGGGCCTGATGTTAGGGTTAGCGGAGAGCGCGGGAGGGCCTGATGTTAGGGTTAGCAGAGAGCAGAGAGGGCCTGATGTTAGGGTTAGCGGAGAGCGTGGGAGGGCCTGATGTTAGGGTTAGCGGAGAGCGTGGGAGGGCCTGATGTTAGGGTTAGCGGAGAGCAGAGAGGGCCTGATGTTAGGGTTAGGGGAGAGCAGAGAGGGCCTGATGTTAGGGTTAGGGGAGAGCAGAGAGGGCCTGATGTCAGGGTTAGCGGAGAGCGTGGGAGGGCCTGATGTTATTGTTAGGGGAGAGCAGGGAGGGCCTGATGTTAGGTTAGCGGAGAGCAGAGAGGGCCTGATGTTAGGTTAGCGGAGAGCAGGGAGGGCCTGATATTAGGGTTAGCGGAGAGCAGAGGTCCTGATGTTCAGATTAGCGGAGAGCGTGGGAGGGCCTGATGTTAGGGTTTGGGGAGAGCAGAGAGGGCCAGATGTTAGGGTAAGAGGAGAGCAGAGAGGGCCTCATGTTAGGGTTAGGGGAGAGCAGGGAGGGCCTGATGTAGGTTAGCGGAGAGCAGAGAGGGCCTGATCTTCGGGTTAGCGGAGAGCGTGGGAGGGCCTGATGTTAGGGTTAGCGGAGAGCGTGGGAGGGCCAAAATGTTAGGGCTAGCGGAGAGCTTGGGAGGGCCTGATGTTAGGGTTAGCGGAGGGCCTGATGTTAGGGTTAGCGGAGAGCGTGGGAGGGCCTGATGTTAGGGTTACCGGAGAGCAGAGGGCCTGATGTTAGGGTTAGCGGAAAGCGTGGGGGGGCCTGATGTTCGGGTTAGCGGAGAGCAGAGAGGGCCTGATGTTAGGTTAGCGGAGAGCGTGGGAGGGCCTGATGTTCAGGTGAGCAGCGAGCGTGGGAGGGTCTGATGTTAGGGTTAGCGGAGAGCGTGGGAGGGCCTGATGTAGGTTAGCGGAGAGCAGAGAGGGCCTGATCTTCCGGTTAGCGGAGAGCGTGGGAGGGCCTGATGTTAGGGTTAGCGGAGAGCGTGGGAGGGCCTGATGTAGGTTAGCGGAGAGCAGAGAGGGCCTGATCTTCCGGTTAGCGGAGAGCGTGGGAGGGCCTGATGTTAGCGTTAGGGGAGAGCAGAGACGGCCTGATGTTAGGGTTAGTGGAGAGCAGCGAGGGCCTGATGTTAGGTTAGTGGAGAGCGTGGGAGGGCCTGATGTTAGGGTTAGGGGAGAGCAGCGAGGGCCTGATGTTAGGTTAGCGGAGAGCGTGGGAGGGCCTGATGTTAGGGTTCCCGGAGAGCAGAGGGCCTGATGTTAGGGTTAGCGGAGAGCGTGGGAGGGCATGATGTTAGGGTTAGCGGAGAGCAGAGAGGGCCTGATGTTAGGGTTACCGGAGAGCGTGGGAGGGCCTGATGTTAGGGTTAGCGGAGAGCGTGGGAGGGCCTGATGTTAGGGTTAGTGGAGAGCAGAGAGGGCCTGATGTTAGGGTTTGGGGAGAGCGTGGGAGGGCCTGATGTTAGGTTAGCGGAGAGCAGAGAGGGCCTGATGTTAGGGTTAGCGGAGAGCGCGGGAGGGCCTGATGTTAGGGTTAGCAGAGAGCAGAGAGGGCCTGATGTTAGGGTTAGCGGAGAGCGTGGGAGGGCCTGATGTTAGGGTTAGCGGAGAGCGTGGGAGGGCCTGATGTTAGGGTTAGCGGAGAGCAGAGAGGGCCTGATGTTAGGGTTAGGGGAGAGCAGAGAGGGCCTGATGTTAGGGTTAGGGGAGAGCAGAGAGGGCCTGATGTCAGGGTTAGCGGAGAGCGTGGGAGGGCCTGATGTTATTGTTAGGGGAGAGCAGGGAGGGCCTGATGTTAGGTTAGCGGAGAGCAGAGAGGGCCTGATGTTAGGTTAGCGGAGAGCAGGGAGGGCCTGATATTAGGGTTAGCGGAGAGCAGAGGTCCTGATGTTCAGATTAGCGGAGAGCGTGGGAGGGCCTGATGTTAGGGTTTGGGGAGAGCAGAGAGGGCCAGATGTTAGGGTAAGAGGAGAGCAGAGAGGGCCTCATGTTAGGGTTAGGGGAGAGCAGGGAGGGCCTGATGTAGGTTAGCGGAGAGCAGAGAGGGCCTGATGTTAGGGTTAGGGGAGAGCAGAGAGGGCCTGATGTTAGGGTTAGGGGAGAGCAGAGAGGGCCTGATGTCAGGGTTAGCGGAGAGCGTGGGAGGGCCTGATGTAATTGTTAGGGAAGAGCAGGGAGGGCCTGATGTTAGGGTTAGCGGAGAGCGTGGGAGGGCCTGATGTTAGGGTTAGCGGAGAGCAGAGAAGGCCTGATGTTAGGGTTAGCGGAGAGCAGAGAGCAGAGAGGGCCTGATGTAAGGGTTAGCGGAGAGCGTGGGAGGGCATGATGTAAGGGTTAGCGGCGAGCGTGGGAGGGCCAAAATGTTAGGGCTAGCGGAGAGCTTGGGAGGGCCTGATGTTAGGGTTAGCGGAGAGCTTGGGAGGGCCTGATGTTAGGTTTAGCGGAGAGCGTGGGAGGGCCTGATGTTCGGGTTAGCGGAGAGCAGAGAGCGCCTGATGTTAGGGTTAGTGGAGAGCAGAGAGGGCCTGATGTTCCGGTTAGGGGAGAGCGTGGGAGAGCCTGATGTTAGGGTTAGCGGAGAGCGTGGGAGGGCCTGATGTTCGGGTTACCGGAGAGCAGAGGGCCTGATGTTAGTGTTCGCGGAGAGCAGAGAGGGCCTGATGTTAGGGTTAGTGGAGATCAGAGAGGGCCTCAAGTTAGGTAAGCGGAGAGCATTGGATGGCCTGATGTTCATGTGAGCAGAGAGCGTGGGAGGGCATGATGTTAGGGTTAGCGGAGAGCAGAGAGGGCCTGATGTTAGGGTTAGCGGAGAGCAGAGGGGGCCTGATGTTAGGGTTAGCGGAGAGCAGAGGGGGCCTGATGTTAGGGTTAGCGGAGAGCGTGGGAGGGCCTGATGTTAGGTTAGCGAAGAGCAGAGAGGGCCTGATGTTAGGGTTAGCGGAGAGCGTGGGAGGGCCTGATGTTAGGTTAGCGGAGAGCAGAGAGGGCCTGATGTTAGGGTGAGCAGAGCGCGTGGGAGGGCCTGATGTTCGGGTTAGGGGACAGCAGAAAGGGCCTGATGTTAGGTTAGCGGAGAGCAGAGAGGGCCTGATGTTAGGTTAGCGGAGAGCAGGGAGGGCCTGATGTGAGGGTTAGCGGAGAGCAGAGAGGTCCTGATGTTAGGGTTAGCGGAGAGCGTGGGAGGGCCTGATGTTAGGGTTAGCGGAGAGCGTGGGAGGGCCTGATGTTAGTGTTCGGGGAGAGCAGAGAGGGCCTGATGTTAGTGTTCGGGGAGAGCAGAGAGGGCCTGATGTTAGGGTTAGGGGAGAGCAGAGAGGGCCTGATGTTGGGTAAGCGGAGACAGTGGGAGGGCCTGATGTTAGGGTCAGTGCAGAGCGTGGGAGGGCCTGATGTTAGGGTTCGCGGAGAGAGTGGGAATGTCTGATGTTCGGGTTAGCGGAGAGCGTGGGAGGGCCTGATGTTAGGGTTAGAGGAGAGCGTGGGAGGGCCTGATGTTAGGGTTCGCGGAGAGCAGGGAGGGCCTGATGTTAGGTTAGCGGAGAGCAGAGAGGGCCTGATGTTAGGTTAGCGGAGAGCAGAGAGGGCCTGATGTTCGGGTTAGCGGAGAGCAGAGAGGTCCTGATGTTAGGGTTAGCGGAGAGCGTGGGAGGGCCTGATGTTAGGGTTAGCAGAGAGCAGAGAGGACCTGATGTTAGGGTTAGCGGAGAGCGTGGGAGGGCCTGATGTTAGGGTTAGCAGAGAGCAGAGAGGTCCTGATGTTCAGATTAGCGGAGAGCGTGGGAGGGCCTGATGTTAGGGTTCGGGGTGAGCAGAGAGGGCCTGATGTTAGGGTTTGGGGAGAGCAGAGAGGGCCTGATGTTAGGGTTTGGGGAGAGCAGAGAGGGCCTGATGTTCGGGTTAGCGGAGAGCAGAGAGGGCCTGATGTTCGGGTTAGCGGAGAGCGTGGGAGGGACTGATGTTAGGGTTAGCGGAGAGCGTGGGAGGGCTTGATGTTAGGTTAGCGGAGAGCAGAGAGGGCCTGATGTTAGGGTTAGCGGAGAGCGTGGGAGGGCCTGATTTTAGGGTTAGCAGAGAGCAGAGAGGGCCTGATGTTAGGGTTAGCGGAGAGCGTGGGAGGGCCTGATGTTAGGGTTAGCGGAGAGCAGAGAGGGCCTGATGTTAGGGTTAGGGGAGAGCAGAGAGGGCGTGATGTTAGGGTTAGGGGAGAGCAGAGAGGGCCTGATGTTAGGGTTAACAGAGAGCGTGGGAGGGCCTGATGTTATTTTTAGGGGAGAGCAGAGAGGGCCTGATGTTAGGGTTAGCGGAGAGCAGAGAGGGCCTGATGTTAGGGTTAGCGGAGAGCGTGGGAGGGCCTGATGTTATTGTTAGGGGAGAGCAGAGAGGGCCTGATGTTAGGGTTAGCGGAGAGCAGAGAGGGCCTGATGTTAGGGTTAGCGGAGAGCGTGGGAGGGCCTGATGTTATTGTTAGGGGAGAGCAGAGAGGGCCTGATGTTAGGGTTAGCGGAGAGCAGAGAGGGCCTGATGTTAGGGTTAGCGGAGAGCTTGGGAGGGCCTGATGTTAGGGTTAGCGGAGAGCGTGGGAGGGCCTGATGTTCAGGTTAGCGGAGAGCGTGGGAGAGCCTGATGTTAGGGTTAGCGGAGGGCCTGATGTTAGGGTTAGCGGAGAGCATGGGAGGGCTTGATGTTAGGTTAGCGGATAGCAGAGAGGGCCTGATGTTAGGTTAGCGAAGAGCAGGGAGGGCCTGATGTTCGGGTTAGCGGAGAGCAGAGAGGTCCTGATGTTAGGGTTAGCGGAGAGCGTGGGAGGGCCTGATGTTAGGTTAGCGGAGAGCAGAGAGGTCCTGATGTTCAGATTAGCGGAGAGCGTGGGAGGGCCTGATGTTAGGGTTCGGGGTGAGCAGAGAGGGCCTGATGTTAGGGTTAGGGGAGAGCAGAGAGGGCCTGATGTTAGGGTTAGGGGAGAGCCGAGAGGGCCTGATGTTAGGGTTAGCGGAGAGCAGAGAGGGCCTGATGTTCGGGTTACCGGAGAGCGTGGGAGGGACTGATGTTAGGGTTAGCGGAGAGCGTGGGAGGGCTTGATGTTAGGTTAGCGGAGAGCAGAGAGGGCCTGATGTTAGGGTTAGCGGAGAGCGTGGGAGGGCCTGATGTTAGGGTTAGCAGAGAGCAGAGAGGGCCTGATGTTAGGGTTAGCGGAGAGCGTGGGAGGGCCTGATGTTAGGGTTAGCGGAGAGCGTGGGAGGGCCTGATGTTAGGGTTAGCGGAGAGCAGAGAGGGCCTGATGTTAGGGTTAGGGGAGAGCAGAGAGGGCCTGATGTTAGGGTTAGGGGAGAGCAGAGAGGGCCTGATGTCAGGGTTAGCGGAGAGCGTGGGAGGGCCTGATGTTATTGTTGGGGGAGAGCAGGGAGGGCCTGATGTTAGGTTAGCGGAGAGCAGAGAGGGCCTGATGTTAGGTTAGCGGAGAGCAGGGAGGGCCTGATATTAGGGTTAGCGGAGAGCAGAGGTCCTGATGTTCAGATTAGCGGAGAGCGTGGGAGGGCCTGATGTTAGGGTTTGGGGAGAGCAGAGAGGGCCAGATGTTAGGGTAAGAGGAGAGCAGAGAGGGCCTCATGTTAGGGTTAGGGGAGAGCAGGGAGGGCCTGATGTAGGTTAGCGGAGAGCAGAGAGGGCCTGATCTTCGGGTTAGCGGAGAGCGTGGGAGGGCCTGATGTTAGGGTTAGCGGAGAGCGTGGGAGGGCCAAAATGTTAGGGCTAGCGGAGAGCTTGGGAGGGCCTGATGTTAGGGTTAGCGGAGGGCCTGATGTTAGGGTTAGCGGAGAGCGTGGGAGGGCCTGATGTTAGGGTTACCGGAGAGCAGAGGGCCTGATGTTAGGGTTAGCGGAAAGCGTGGGGGGGCCTGATGTTCGGGTTAGCGGAGAGCAGAGAGGGCCTGATGTTAGGTTAGCGGAGAGCGTGGGAGGGCCTGATGTTCAGGTGAGCAGCGAGCGTGGGAGGGTCTGATGTTAGGGTTAGCGGAGAGCGTGGGAGGGCCTGATGTAGGTTAGCGGAGAGCAGAGAGGGCCTGATCTTCCGGTTAGCGGAGAGCGTGGGAGGGCCTGATGTTAGGGTTAGCGGAGAGCGTGGGAGGGCCTGATGTAGGTTAGCGGAGAGCAGAGAGGGCCTGATCTTCCGGTTAGCGGAGAGCGTGGGAGGGCCTGATGTTAGGGTTAGGGGAGAGCAGAGACGGCCTGATGTTAGGGTTAGTGGAGAGCAGCGAGGGCCTGATGTTAGGTTAGCGGAGAGCGTGGGAGGGCCTGATGTTAGGGTTCCCGGAGAGCAGAGGGCCTGATGTTAGGGTTAGCGGAGAGCGTGGGAGGGCATGATGTTAGGGTTAGCGGAGAGCGTGGGAGGGCCTGATGTTAGGGTTAGCGGAGAGCAGAGAGGGCCTGATGTTAGGGTTACCGGAGAGCGTGGGAGGGCCTGATGTTAGGGTTAGCAGAGAGCAGAGAGGGCCTGATGTTAGGGTTAGCGGAGAGCGTGGGAGGGCCTGATGTTAGGGTTAGCGGAGAGCGTGGGAGGGCCTAATGTTAGGGTTAGTGGAGAGCAGAGAGGGCCTGATGTTAGGGTTTGGGGAGAGCGTGGGAGGGCCTGATGTTAGGGTTAGGGGAGAGCAGAGAGGGCCTGATGTTAGGGTTAGGGGAGAGCAGAGAGGGCCTGATGTTAGGGTTAGCGGAGAGCGTGGGAGGGCCTGATGTAATTGTTAGGGAAGAGCAGGGAGGGCCTGATGTTAGGGTTAGCGGAGAGCGTGGGAGGGCCTGATGTTAGGGTTAGCGGAGAGCAGAGAAGGCCTGATGTTAGGGTTAGCGGAGAGCAGAGAGGTCCTGATGTTAGGGTTAGCGGAGAGCGTGGGAGGGCCTGATGTTAGGGTTAGCAGAGAGCAGAGAGGGCCTGATGTTAGGGTTAGCGGAGAGCGTGGGAGGGCCTGATGTTAGGGTTAGCAGAGAGCAGAGAGGTCCTGATGTTCAGATTAGCGGAGAGCGTGGGAGGGCCTGATGTTAGGGTTCGGGGTGAGCAGAGAGGGCCTGATGTTAGGGTTTGGGGAGAGCAGAGAGGGCCTGATGTTAGGGTTTGGGGAGAGCAGAGAGGGCCTGATGTTCGGGTTAGCGGAGAGCAGAGAGGGCCTGATGTTCGGGTTAGCGGAGAGCGTGGGAGGGACTGATGTTAGGGTTAGCGGAGAGCGTGGGAGGGCTTGATGTTAGGTTAGCGGAGAGCAGAGAGGGCCTGATGTTAGGGTTAGCGGAGAGCGTGGGAGGGCCTGATTTTAGGGTTAGCAGAGAGCAGAGAGGGCCTGATGTTAGGGTTAGCGGAGAGCGTGGGAGGGCCTGATGTTAGGGTTAGCGGAGAGCAGAGAGGGCCTGATGTTAGGGTTAGGGGAGAGCAGAGAGCGCGTGATGTTAGGGTTAGGGGAGAGCAGAGAGGGCCTGATGTTAGGGTTAACAGAGAGCGTGGGAGGGCCTGATGTTATTTTTAGGGGAGAGCAGAGAGGGCCTGATGTTAGGGTTAGCGGAGAGCAGAGAGGGCCTGATGTTAGGGTTAGCGGAGAGCGTGGGAGGGCCTGATGTTATTGTTAGGGGAGAGCAGAGAGGGCCTGATGTTAGGGTTAGCGGAGAGCAGAGAGGGCCTGATGTTAGGGTTAGCGGAGAGCGTGGGAGGGCCTGATGTTATTGTTAGGGGAGAGCAGAGAGGGCCTGATGTTAGGGTTAGCAGAGAGCAGAGAGGTCCTGATGTTCAGATTAGCGGAGAGCGTGGGAGGGCCTGATGTTAGGGTTAGCGGAGAGCAGAGAGGGCCTGATGTTAGGGTTAGCGGAGAGCTTGGGAGGGCCTGATGTTAGGGTTAGCGGAGAGCGTGGGAGGGCCTGATGTTCAGGTTAGCGGAGAGCGTGGGAGAGCCTGATGTTAGGGTTAGCGGAGGGCCTGATGTTAGGGTTAGCGGAGAGCATGGGAGGGCTTGATGTTAGGTTAGCGAAGAGCAGGGAGGGCCTGATGTTCGGGTTAGCGGAGAGCAGAGAGGTCCTGATGTTAGGGTTAGCGGAGAGCGTGGGAGGGCCTGATGTTAGGTTAGCGGAGAGCAGAGAGGTCCTGATGTTCAGATTAGCGGAGAGCGTGGGAGGGCCTGATGTTAGGGTTCGGGGTGAGCAGAGAGGGCCTGATGTTAGGGTTAGGGGAGAGCAGAGGGGGCCTGATGTTAGGGTTAGGGGAGAGCCGAGAGGGCCTGATGTTAGGGTTAGCGGAGAGCAGAGAGGGCCTGATGTTCGGGTTACCGGAGAGCGTGGGAGGGACTGATGTTAGGGTTAGCGGAGAGCGTGGGAGGGCTTGATGTTAGGTTAGCGGAGAGCAGAGAGGGCCTGATGTTAGGGTTAGCGGAGAGCGTGGGAGGGCCTGATGTTAGGGTTAGCAGAGAGCAGAGAGGGCCTGATGTTAGGGTTAGCGGAGAGCGTGGGAGGGCCTGATGTTAGGGTTAGCGGAGAGCGTGGGAGGGCCTGATGTTAGGGTTAGCGGAGAGCAGAGAGGGCCTGATGTTAGGGTTAGGGGAGAGCAGAGAGGGCCTGATGTTAGGGTTAGGGGAGAGCAGAGAGGGCCTGATGTCAGGGTTAGCGGAGAGCGTGGGAGGGCCTGATGTTATTGTTGGGGGAGAGCAGGGAGGGCCTGATGTTAGGTTAGCGGAGAGCAGAGAGGGCCTGATGTTAGGTTAGCGGAGAGCAGGGAGGGCCTGATATTAGGGTTAGCGGAGAGCAGAGGTCCTGATGTTCAGATTAGCGGAGAGCGTGGGAGGGCCTGATGTTAGGGTTTGGGGAGAGCAGAGAGGGCCAGATGTTAGGGTAAGAGGAGAGCAGAGAGGGCCTCATGTTAGGGTTAGGGGAGAGCAGGGAGGGCCTGATGTAGGTTAGCGGAGAGCAGAGAGGGCCTGATCTTCGGGTTAGCGGAGAGCGTGGGAGGGCCTGATGTTAGGGTTAGCGGAGAGCGTGGGAGGGCCAAAATGTTAGGGCTAGCGGAGAGCTTGGGAGGGCCTGATGTTAGGGTTAGCGGAGGGCCTGATGTTAGGGTTAGCGGAGAGCGTGGGAGGGCCTGATGTTAGGGTTACCGGAGAGCAGAGGGCCTGATGTTAGGGTTAGCGGAAAGCGTGGGGGGGCCTGATGTTCGGGTTAGCGGAGAGCAGAGAGGGCCTGATGTTAGGTTAGCGGAGAGCGTGGGAGGGCCTGATGTTCAGGTGAGCAGCGAGCGTGGGAGGGTCTGATGTTAGGGTTAGCGGAGAGCGTGGGAGGGCCTGATGTAGGTTAGCGGAGAGCAGAGAGGGCCTGATCTTCCGGTTAGCGGAGAGCGTGGGAGGGCCTGATGTTAGGGTTAGCGGAGAGCGTGGGAGGGCCTGATGTAGGTTAGCGGAGAGCAGAGAGGGCCTGATCTTCCGGTTAGCGGAGAGCGTGGGAGGGCCTGATGTTAGGGTTAGGGGAGAGCAGAGACGGCCTGATGTTAGGGTTAGTGGAGAGCAGCGAGGGCCTGATGTTAGGTTAGCGGAGAGCGTGGGAGGGCCTGATGTTAGGGTTCCCGGAGAGCAGAGGGCCTGATGTTAGGGTTAGCAGAGAGCGTGGGAGGGCATGATGTTAGGGTTAGCGGAGAGCGTGGGAGGGCCTGATGTTAGGGTTAGGGGAGAGCAGAGAGGTCCTGATGTTAGGGTTAGCGGAGAGCGTGGGAGGGCCTGATGTTAGGGTTAGGGGAGAGCAGAGAGGGCCTGATGTTAGGGTTAGTGGAGAGCAGCGAGGGCCTGATGTTAGGTTAGCGGAGAGCGTGGGAGGGCCTGATGTTAGGGTTCCCGGAGAGCAGAGGGCCTGATGTTAGGGTTAGCGGAGAGCGTGGGAGGGCATGATGTTAGGGTTAGCGGAGAGCAGAGAGGGCCTGATGTTAGGGTTACCGGAGAGCGTGGGAGGGCCTGATGTTAGGGTTAGCAGAGAGCAGAGAGGGCCTGATGTTAGGGTTAGCGGAGAGCGTGGGAGGGCCTGATGTTAGGGTTAGCGGAGAGCGTGGGAGGGCCTAATGTTAGGGTTAGTGGAGAGCAGAGAGGGCCTGATGTTAGGGTTTGGGGAGAGCGTGGGAGGGCCTGATGTTAGGGTTAGGGGAGAGCAGAGAGGGCCTGATGTTAGGGTTAGGGGAGAGCAGAGAGGGCCTGATGTTAGGGTTAGCGGAGAGCGTGGGAGGGCCTGATGTAATTGTTAGGGAAGAGCAGGGAGGGCCTGATGTTAGGGTTAGCGGAGAGCGTGGGAGGGCCTGATGTTAGGGTTAGCGGAGAGCAGAGAAGGCCTGATGTTAGGGTTAGCGGAGAGCAGAGAGCAGAGAGGGCCTGATGTAAGGGTTAGCGGAGAGCGTGGGAGGGCATGATGTAAGGGTTAGCGGCGAGCGTGGGAGGGCCAAAATGTTAGGGCTAGCGGAGAGCTTGGGAGGGCCTGATGTTAGGGTTAGCGGAGAGCTTGGGAGGGCCTGATGTTAGGTTTAGCGGAGAGCGTGGGAGGGCCTGATGTTCGGGTTAGCGGAGAGCAGAGAGCGCCTGATGTTGGGGTTAGTGGAGAGCAGAGAGGGCCTGATGTTCCGGTTAGGGGAGAGCGTGGGAGAGCCTGATGTTAGGGTTAGCGGAGAGCGTGGGAGGGCCTGATGTTCGGGTTACCGGAGAGCAGAGGGCCTGATGTTAGGGTTCGCGGAGAGCAGAGAGGGCCTGATGTTAGGGTTAGTGGAGATCAGAGAGGGCCTCAAGTTAGGTAAGCGGAGAGCATTGGATGGCCTGATGTTCATGTGAGCAGAGAGCGTGGGAGGGCATGATGTTAGGGTTAGCGGAGAGCAGAGAGGGCCTGATGTTAGGGTTAGCGGAGAGCAGAGGGGGCCTGATGTTAGGGTTAGCGGAGAGCAGAGGGGGCCTGATGTTAGGGTTAGCGGAGAGCGTGGGAGGGCCTGATGTTAGGGTTAGCGGAGAGCGTGGGAGGGCCTGATGTTGGTTAGCGGAGAGCAGAGAGGGCCTGATGTTAGAGTGAGCAGAGCGCGTGGGAGGGCCTGATGTTCGGGTTAGGGGACAGCAGAAAGGGCCTGATGTTAGGTTAGCGGAGAGCAGAGAGGGCCTGATGTTAGGTTAGCGGAGAGCAGGGAGGGCCTGATGTGAGGGTTAGCGGAGAGCAGAGAGGTCCTGATGTTAGGGTTAGCGGAGAGCGTGGGAGGGCCTGATGTTAGGGTTAGCGGAGAGCGTGGGAGGGCCTGATGTTAGTGTTCGGGGACAGCAGAGAGGGCCTGATGTTAGTGTTCGGGGAGAGCAGAGAGGGCCTGATGTTAGGGTTAGGGGAGAGCAGAGAGGGCCTGATGTTAGGGTAAGCGGAGACAGTGGGAGGGCCTGATGTTAGGGTTCGCGGAGAGAGTGGGAGTGTCTGATGTTCGGGTTAGCGGAGAGCGTGGGAGGGCCTGATGTTAGGGTTAGAGGAGAGCGTGGGAGGGCCTGATGTTAGGGTTCGCGGAGAGCAGGGAGGGCCTGATGTTAGGTTAGCGGAGAGCAGAGAGGGCCTGATGTTAGGTTAGCGGAGAGCAGAGAGGGCCTGATGTTCGGGTTAGCGGAGAGCAGAGAGGTCCTGATGTTAGGGTTAGCGGAGAGCGTGGGAGGGCCTGATGTTAGGGTTAGCAGAGAGCAGAGAGGTCCTGATGTTCAGATTAGCGGAGAGCGTGGGAGGGCCTGATGTTAGGGTTCGGGGTGAGCAGAGAGGGCCTGATGTTAGGGTTTGGGGAGAGCAGAGAGGGCCTGATGTTCGGGTTTGGGGAGAGCAGAGAGGGCCTGATGTTCGGGTTAGCGGAGAGCAGAGAGGGCCTGATGTTCGGGTTAGCGGAGAGCGTGGGAGGGACTGATGTTAGGGTTAGCGGAGAGCGTGGGAGGGCTTGATGTTAGGTTAGCGGAGAGCAGAGAGGGCCTGATGTTAGGGTTAGCGGAGAGCGTGGGAGGGCCTGATTTTAGGGTTAGCAGAGAGCAGAGAGGGCCTGATGTTAGGGTTAGCGGAGAGCGTGGGAGGGCCTGATGTTAGGGTTAGCGGAGAGCAGAGAGGGCCTGATGTTAGGGTTAGGGGAGAGCAGAGAGGGCCTGATGTTAGGGTTAGGGGAGAGCAGAGAGGGCCTGATGTTAGGGTTAGCAGAGAGCGTGGGAGGGCCTGATGTTATTTTTAGGGGAGAGCAGAGAGGGCCTGATGTTAGGGTTAGCGGAGAGCAGAGAGGGCCTGATGTTAGGGTTAGCGGAGAGCGTGGGAGGGCCTGATGTTATTGTTAGGGGAGAGCAGAGAGGGCCTGATGTTAGGGTTAGCGGAGAGCAGAGAGGGCCTGATGTTAGGGTTAGCGGAGAGCGTGGGAGGGCCTGATGTTATTGTTAGGGGAGAGCAGAGAGGGCCTGATGTTAGGGTTAGCGGAGAGCAGAGAGGGCCTGATGTTAGGGTTAGCGGGGAGCAGAGAGGGCCTGATGTTAGGGGAGAGCAGAGAGGGCCTGATGTTAGGGTTAGCGGAGAGCTTGGGAGGGCCTGATGTTAGGGTTAGCGGAGAGCGTGGGAGGGCCTGATGTTCGGGTTAGCGGAGAGCGTGGGAGGGCCTGATGTTAGGGTTAGCGGAGAGCAGAGAGGGCCTGATGTTAGGGTTAGGGGAGAGCAGAGGGCCTGATGTTAGGGTTAGCGGAGAGCTTGGGAGGGCCTGATGTTAGGGTTAGCGTTGAGCGTGGGAGGGCCTGATGTTCGGGTTAGCGGAGAGCGTGGGAGAGCCTGATGTTAGGGTTAGCGGAGGGCCTGATGTTAGGGTTAGCGGAGAGCATGGGAGGGCTTGATGTTAGGTTAGCGGATAGCAGAGAGGGCCTGATGTTAGGTTAGCGGAGAGCAGGGAGGGCCTGATGTTCGGGTTAGCGGAGAGCAGAGAGGTCCTGATGTTAGGGTTAGCGGAGAGCGTGGGAGGGCCTGATGTTAGGTTAGCGGAGAGCAGAGAGGTCCTGATGTTCAGATTAGCGGAGAGCGTGGGAGGGCCTGATGTTAGGGTTCGGGGTGAGCAGAGAGGGCCTGATGTTAGGGTTAGGGGAGAGCAGAGAGGGCCTGATGTTAGGGTTAGGGGAGAGCAGAGAGGGCCTGATGTTAGGGTTAGCGGAGAGCAGAGAGGGCCTGATGTTCGGGTTAGCGGAGAGCGTGGGAGGGACTGATGTTAGGGTTAGCGGAGAGCGTGGGAGGGCTTGATGTTAGGTTAGCGGAGAGCAGAGAGGGCCTGATGTTAGGGTTAGCGGAGAGCGTGGGAGGGCCTGATGTTAGGGTTAGCAGAGAGCAGAGAGGGCCTGATGTTAGGGTTAGCGGAGAGCGTGGGAGGGCCTGATGTTAGGGTTAGCGGAGAGCGTGGGAGGGCCTGATGTTAGGGTTAGCGGAGAGCAGAGAGGGCCTGATGTTAGGGTTAGGGGAGAGCAGAGAGGGCCTGATGTTAGGGTTAGGGGAGAGCAGAGAGGGCCTGATGTTAGGGTTAGGGGAGAGCAGAGAGGGCCTGATGTTAGGGTTAGCGGAGAGCGTGGGAGGGTCTGATGTTAGGGTGAGCAGAGAGCAGAGAGGTCCTGATGTTCAGATTAGCGGAGAGCGCGGGAGGGCCTGATGTTAGGGTTTGGGGAGAGCAGAGAGGGCCTGATGTTAGGGTTAGGGGAGAGCAGAGAGGGCCTGATGTTAGGGTTAGGGGAGAGCAGAGAGGGCCTGATGTTAGGGTTAGCGGAGAGCGTCGGAGGGCCTGATGTTGGGTTAGCGGAGAGCAGAGAGGGCCTGATCTTAGGGTTAGCGGAGAGCGTGGGAGGGCCTGATGTTAGGGTTAGGGGAGAGCAGAGAGGGCCTGATGTTAGGGTTAGCAGAGAGCGTGGAAGGGCCTGATGTAATTGTTAGGGGAGAGCAGAGAGGGCCTGATGTTCGGGTTCGGGTTGAGCAGAGAGGGCCTGATGTTAGGGTTAGGGGAAAGCAGAGAGGGCCTGATGTTAGGGTAAGCGGAGAGAGTGGGAGGGCATGATGTTAGGGTCAGTGGAGAGTGTGGGAGGGCCTGCTGTTCGGGTTAGCGGAGAGCGTGGGAGGGACTGATGTTCGGGTTAGCGGAGAGCGTGGGAGGGCCTGATGTTAGCTTAGCGGAGAGCAGAGAGCGCCTGATGTTAGGGTTAGCGGAGAGCGTGGGAGGGCCTGATGTTAGGGTTGGCAGAGAGCAGAGAGGGCCTGATGTTAGGGTTAGCGGAGAGCGTGGGAGGGCCTGATGTTAGGGTTAGCGGAGAGCAGAGAGGGCCTGATGTTAGGGTTTGGGGAGAGCAGAGAGGGCCTGATCTTAGGGTTAGCGGAGAGCGTGGGAGGGCCTGATGTTAGGGTTAGGGGAGAGCAGAGAGGGCCTGATGTTAGGGTTAGCGGAGAGCGTGGGAGGGCCTGATGTAATTGTTAGGGAAGAGCAGGGAGGGCCTGATGTTAGGGTTAGCGGAAAGCGTGGGAGGGCCTGATGTTAGGGTTAGCGGAGAGCAGAGAAGGCCTGATGTTAGGGTTAGCGGAGAGCAGAGAGCAGAGAGGGCCTGATGTAAGGGTTAGCGGAGAGCGTGGGAGGGCATGATGTAAGGGTTAGCGGCGAGCGTGGGAGGGCCAAAATGTTAGGGCTAGCGGAGAGCAGAGAGGGCCTGATGTTAGGGTTAGTGGAGAGCAGAGAGGGCCTGATGTTTGGGTTAGGGGAGAGCGTGGGAGAGCCTGATGTTAGGGTTAGCGGAGAGCGTGGGAGGGCCTGATGTTCGGGTTACCGGAGAGCAGAGGGCCTGATGTTAGAGTTCGCGGAGAGCAGAGAGGGCCTGATGTTAGGGTTAGTGGAGATCAGAGAGGGCCTCAAGTTAGGTAAGCGGAGAGCATTGGATGGCCTGATGTTCATGTGAGCAGAGAGCGTGGGAGGGCATGATGTTAGGGTTAGCGGAGAGCAGAGAGGGCCTGATGTTAGGGTTAGCGGAGAGCAGAGGGGGCCTGATGTTAGGGTTAGCGGAGAGCAGAGGGGGCCTGATGTTAGGGTGAGCAGAGCGCGTGGGAGGGCCTGATGTTCGGGTTAGGGGAGAGCAGAGAGTGCCTGATGTTAGGGTTAGCGGAGAGCGTGGGAGGGCCTGATGTTCAGGTTCGCGGAGAGCAGAAAGGGCCTGATGTTAGGTTAGCGGAGAGCAGAGAGGGCCTGATGTTAGGTTAGCGGAGAGCAGGGAGGGCCTGATGTGAGGGTTAGGGGAGAGCAGGGAGGGCCTGATGTTAGGTTAGCGGAGAGCGTGGGAGGGCCTGATGTTCGGGTTCGCGGAGAGCAGAAAGGGCCTGATGTTAGGTTAGCGGAGAGCAGAGAGGTCCTGATGTTAGGGTTAGCGGAGAGCGTGGGAGGGCCTGATGTTAGGGTTAGCGGAGAGCGTGGGAGGGCCTGATGTTAGGGTAAGCGGAGACAGTGGGAGGGCCTGATGTTAGGGTCAGTGCATAGCGTGGGAGGGCCTGATGTTAGGGTTCGCGGAGAGAGTGGGAGTGTCTGATGTTCGGGTTAGCGGAGAGCGTGGGAGGGCCTGATGTTAGGGTTAGCGGAGAGCGTGGGAGGGCCTGATGTTAGGGTTAGCGGAGAGCGTGGGAGGGCCTGATGTTAGGGTTAGCGGAGAGCGTGGGAGGGCCTGATGTTAGGGTTAGCAGACAGCACGGGAGGGCTTGATGTTAGGGTTAGCGGAGAGCAGAGAGCAGAGAGGGCATGATGTAAGTGTTAGCGGAGAGCGTGGGAGGGCCAAAATGTTAGGGTTAGCGGAGAGCTTGGGAGGGCCTGATGTTCGGGTTAGCGGAGAGCAGAGAGGGCCTGATGTTAGGGCTAGGGGAGAGCAGAGAGGGCATGATGTAAGTGTTAGCGGAGAGCGTGGGAGGGCCAAAATGTTAGGGTTAGCGGAGAGCTTGGGAGGGCCTGATGTTAGGGTTATCGGCGATCTTGGGAGGGCCTGATGTTCGGGTTAGCGGAGAGCAGAGAGGGCCTGATGTTAGGGTTGGAGGAGAGCAGCAAGGGCCTGATGTTAGGTTAGCGGAGAGCAGAGAAGGCCTGATGTTAGGGTTAGCAGAGAGCAGAGAGGGCCTGATGTTAGGGTTAGCGGAGAGCGTGGGAGGGCCTGATGTTAGGGTTAGCGGAGAGCGTGGGAGGGCCTGATGTTAGGGTTAGCGGAGAGCGTGGGAGGGCCTGATGTTAGGTTAGCGGAGAGCAGAGAGGTCCTGATGTTCAGATTAGCGGAGAGCGTGGGAGGGCCTGATGTTAGGGTTCGGGGTGAGCAGAGAGGGCCTGATGTTAGGGTTAGGGGAGAGCAGAGAGGGCCTGATGTTAGGGTTAGGGGAGAGCAGAGAGGGCCTGATGTTAGGGTTAGCGGAGAGCAGAGAGGGCCTGATGTTCGGGTTAGCGGAGAGCGTGGGAGGGACTGATGTTAGGGTTAGCGGAGAGCGTGGGAGGGCTTGATGTTAGGTTAGCGGAGAGCAGAGAGGGCCTGATGTTAGGGTTAGCGGAGAGCGTGGGAGGGCCTGATGTTAGGGTTAGCAGAGAGCAGAGAGGGCCTGATGTTAGGGTTAGCGGAGAGCGTGGGAGGGCCTGATGTTAGGGTTAGCGGAGAGCGTGGGAGGGCCTGATGTTAGGGTTAGCGGAGAGCAGAGAGGGCCTGATGTTAGGGTTAGGGGAGAGCAGAGAGGGCCTGATGTTAGGGTTAGGGGAGAGCAGAGAGGGCCTGATGTTAGGGTTAGGGGAGAGCAGAGAGGGCCTGATGTTAGGGTTAGCGGAGAGCGTGGGAGGGTCTGATGTTAGGGTGAGCAGAGAGCAGAGAGGTCCTGATGTTCAGATTAGCGGAGAGCGCGGGAGGGCCTGATGTTAGGGTTAGCGGAGAGCGTGGGAGGGTCTGATGTTAGGGTGAGCAGAGAGCAGAGAGGTCCTGATGTTCAGATTAGCGGAGAGCGTGGGAGGGCCTGATGTTAGGGTTTGGGGAGAGCAGAGAGGGCCTGATCTTAGGGTTAGCGGAGAGCGTGGGAGGGCCTGATGTTAGGGTTAGGGGAGAGCAGAGAGGGCCTGATGTTAGGGTTAGCGGAGAGCGTGGGAGGGCCTGATGTAATTGTTAGGGAAGAGCAGGGAGGGCCTGATGTTAGGGTTAGCGGAAAGCGTGGGAGGGCCTGATGTTAGGGTTAGCGGAGAGCAGAGAAGGCCTGATGTTAGGGTTAGCGGAGAGCAGAGAGCAGAGAGGGCCTGATGTAAGGGTTAGCGGAGAGCGTGGGAGGGCATGATGTAAGGGTTAGCGGCGAGCGTGGGAGGGCCTGATGTTAGGGTAAGCGGAGACAGTGGGAGGGCCTGATGTTAGGGCTAGGGGAGAGCAGAGAGGGCATGATGTAAGTGTTAGCGGAGAGCGTGGGAGGGCCAAAATGTTAGGGTTAGCGGAGAGCTTGGGAGGGCCTGATGTTAGGGTTATCGGCGATCTTGGGAGGGCCTGATGTTCGGGTTAGCGGAGAGCAGAGAGGGCCTGATGTTAGGGTTGGAGGAGAGCAGCAAGGGCCTGATGTTAGGTTAGCGGAGAGCAGAGAAGGCCTGATGTTAGGGTTAGCAGAGAGCAGAGAGGGCCTGATGTTAGGGTTAGCGGAGAGCGTGGGAGGGCCTGATGTTAGGGTTAGCGGAGAGCGTGGGAGGGCCTGATGTTAGGGTTAGCGGAGAGCGTGGGAGGGCATGATGTAAGGGTTAGCGGCGAGCGTGGGAGGGCCAAAATGTTAGGGCTAGCGGAGAGCAGAGAGGGCCTGATGTTAGGGTTAGTGGAGAGCAGAGAGGGCCTGATGTTTGGGTTAGGGGAGAGCGTGGGAGAGCCTGATGTTAGGGTTAGCGGAGAGCGTGGGAGGGCCTGATGTTCGGGTTACCGGAGAGCAGAGGGCCTGATGTTAGAGTTCGCGGAGAGCAGAGAGGGCCTGATGTTTGGGTTAGGGGAGAGCGTGGGAGAGCCTGATGTTAGGGTTAGCGGAGAGCGTGGGAGGGCCTGATGTTCGGGTTACCGGAGAGCAGAGGGCCTGATGTTAGAGTTCGCGGAGAGCAGAGAGGGCCTGATGTTAGGGTTAGTGGAGATCAGAGAGGGCCTCAAGTTAGGTAAGCGGAGAGCATTGGATGGCCTGATGTTCATGTGAGCAGAGAGCGTGGGAGGGCATGATGTTAGGGTTAGCGGAGAGCAGAGAGGGCCTGATGTTAGGGTTAGCGGAGAGCAGAGGGGGCCTGATGTTAGGGTTAGCGGAGAGCAGAGGGGGCCTGATGTTAGGGTTAGCGGAGAGCGTGGGAGGGCCTGATGTTAGGTTAGCGAAGAGCAGAGAGGGCCTGATGTTAGGGTTAGCGGAGAGCGTGGGAGGGCCTGATGTTAGGTTAGCGGAGAGCAGAGAGGGCCTGATGTTAGGGTGAGCAGAGCGCGTGGGAGGGCCTGATGTTCGGGTTAGGGGAGAGCAGAGAGTGCCTGATGTTAGGGTTAGCGGAGAGCGTGGGAGGGCCTGATGTTCAGGTTCGCGGAGAGCAGAAAGGGCCTGATGTTAGGTTAGCGGAGAGCAGAGAGGGCCTGATGTTAGGTTAGCGGAGAGCAGGGAGGGCCTGATGTGAGGGTTAGGGGAGAGCAGGGAGGGCCTGATGTTAGGTTAGCGGAGAGCGTGGGAGGGCCTGATGTTCGGGTTCGCGGAGAGCAGAAAGGGCCTGATGTTAGGTTAGCGGAGAGCAGAGAGGTCCTGATGTTAGGGTTAGCGGAGAGCGTGGGAGGGCCTGATGTTAGGGTTAGCGGAGAGCGTGGGAGGGCCTGATGTTAGGGTAAGCGGAGACAGTGGGAGGGCCTGATGTTAGGGTCAGTGCATAGCGTGGGAGGGCCTGATGTTAGGGTTCGCGGAGAGAGTGGGAGTGTCTGATGTTCGGGTTAGCGGAGAGCGTGGGAGGGCCTGATGTTAGGGTTAGCGGAGAGCGTGGGAGGGCCTGATGTTAGGGTTAGCGGAGAGCGTGGGAGGGCCTGATGTTAGGGTTAGCGGAGAGCGTGGGAGGGCCTGATGTTAGGGTTAGCAGACAGCACGGGAGGGCCTGATGTTCGGGTTAGCGGAGAGCAGAGAGGGCCTGATGTTAGGGCTAGGGGAGAGCAGAGAGGGCATGATGTAAGTGTTAGCGGAGAGCGTGGGAGGGCCAAAATGTTAGGGTTAGCGGAGAGCTTGGGAGGGCCTGATGTTAGGGTTATCGGCGATCTTGGGAGGGCCTGATGTTCGGGTTAGCGGAGAGCAGAGAGGGCCTGATGTTAGGGTTGGAGGAGAGCAGCAAGGGCCTGATGTTAGGTTAAAGGAGAGCGTGGGAGGGCATGATGTTAGGTTAGCGGAGAGCAGAGAAGGCCTGATGTTAGGGTTAGCAGAGAGCAGAGAGGGCCTGATGTTAGGGTTAGCGGAGAGCGTGGGAGGGCCTGATGTTAGGGTTAGCGGAGAGCGTGGGAGGGCCTGATGTTAGGTTAGCGGAGAGCAGAGAGGGCCTGATGTTAGGGTTAGCAGAGAGCAGAGAGGGCCTGATGTTAGGGTTAGCGGAGAGCGTGGGAGGGCCTGATGTTAGGGTTAGCGGAGAGCGTGGGAGGGCCTGATGTTAGGTTAGCGGAGAGCAGAGAGGGCCTGATGTTAGGGTTAGCGGAGAACGTGGGAGGGCCTGATGTTAGGGTTCGCGGAGAGCAGGGAGGGCCTGATGTTAGGTTAGCGGAGAGCAGTGAGGGCCTGATGTTAGGGTTCGGGGAGAGCAGGGAGGGCCTGATGTTAGGTTAGCGGAGAGCAGTGAGGGCCTGATGTTAGGTTAGCGGAGAGCAGTGAGGGCCTGATGTTAGGTTAGCGGAGAGCAGGGAGGGCCTGATGTTAGGGTTAGCGGAGAGCGTGAGAGGGCCTGATGTTAGGGTTCGGGGAGAGCAGAGACGGCCTGATGTTAGAGTTAGCGGTGAGCGTGGGAGGGCCTGATGTTAGGGTTCGGGGAGAGCAGAGAGAGCCTGATGTTAGGTTTAGCGGAGAGCAGAGAGGGCCTAATGTTCGGGTTAGCGGAGAGCGTGGGAGGGCCTGATGTTAGGGTTAGCGGAGAGCGTGGGAGGGCCTGATGTTAGGGTTGAGGGAGAGCAGAGAGGGCCTGATGTTAGGGTAAGCGGAGAGAGTGGGAGGGCCTGATGTTAGGGTTAGGGGAGAGCAGAGAGGGCCTGATGTTAGGGTAAGCGGAGACAGTGGGAGGGCCTGATGTTAGGGTTAGCGGAGAGCGTGGGAGGGCCTGATGTTAGGGTTAGCGGAGAGCAGAGAGGGCCTGATCTTAGGGTTAGCGGAGAGCGTGGGAGGGCCTGATGTTAGGGTTAGTGGAGAGCGTGGGAGGGCCTGATGTTAGGGTTAGCAGAGAGCAGAGAGGGCCTGATGTTAAGGTTAGGGGAGAGCAGAGAGGGCCTGATGTTAGGGTTTGCGGAGAGCGTGGGAGGGCCTGATGTTAGGGTTAGCGGAGAGCAGAGAGGGCCTGATGTTAGGGTTAGCAGACAGCACGGGAGCGCTTGATGTTAGGGTTAGCGGAGAGCAGAGAGGGCCTGATGTTAGGGTTAGCGGAGAGCGTGGGAGGGCCTGATGTTCGGGTTAGCGGAGAGCATGGGAGGGCCTGATGTTCGGGTTAGCGGAGAGCGTGGGAGGGCCTGATGTTCGGGTTAGCGGAGAGCAGAGAGGGCCTGATGTTAGGGTTAGGGGAGAGCAGAGAGTGCCTGATGTTCGGGTTAGCGGAGAGCCGAGAGGGCCTGATGTTCGGGTTAGCGGAGAGCAGAGAGGGCCGGATTTTAGGGTTGGAGGAGAGCAGCAAGGGCCTGATGTTAGGGTTAGCGGAGAGCGTGGGAGGGCCTGATGTTAGGGTTAGCGGAGAGCGTGGGAGGGCCTGATGTTAGGGTTAGCGGAGTGCAGAGAGGGCCTGATGTTAGGGTTAGCGGAGAGCAGAGAGGGCCTGATGTTAGGGTTAGCGGAGAGCGTGGGAGGGCCTGATGTTAGGTTAGCGGAGAGCAGAGAGGGCCTGATGTTAGGGTTAGCGGAGAGCGTGGGAGGGCCTGATGTTAGGGTTAGCGGAGAGCGTGGGAGGGCCTGATGTTAGGGTTCGCGGAGAGCAGGGAGGGCCTGATGTTAGGGTTCGGGGAGAGCAGAGACGGCCTGATGTTAGAGTTATCGGTGAGCGTGGGAGGGCCTGATGTTAGGGTTAGCGGAGAGCGTGGGAGGGTCTGATGTTAGGGTTCGGGGAGAGCAGAGAGAGCCTGATGTTAGGGTTAGTGGAGAGCAGAGAGGGCCTAATGTTCGGGTTAGCGGAGAGCGTGGGAGGGCCTGAAGTTATTGTTAGGGGAGAGCATGGCGGGCCTGATGTTAGGGTAAGCGGAGAGCAGAGAGGGCCAGATGTTAGGGCTTGGGGAGAGCAGAGAGGGCCTGATGTTCGGGTTAGTGGAGAGCGTGGGAGGGCCTGATGCTCGGGTTAGCGGAGAGCGTGGGAGGGCCTGATGTTAGGGTTAGCGGAGAGCAGAGAGGGCCTAATGTTAGGGTTAGCGGAGAGCGTGGGAGGGCCTGATGTTAGGGTTAGCGGAGAGAGTGGGAGGGCCTGATGTTAGGGTTAGCGGAGAGCGTGGGAGGGCCTGATGTTAGGGTTAGCGGAGAGTGTGGGAGGGCCTAATGTTAGGGTCAGTGCAGAGCGTGGGAGGGCCTGATGTTAGGTTAGCGGAGAGTGTGGGAGGGCCTGATGTTAGGGTTAGCGGAGAGCAGATAGGGCCTGATGTTAGGGTTAGCGGAGAGCGTGGGAGGGCCTGATGTTAGGGTTAGCGGAGAGCAGAGAGGGCCTGATGTTAGGGTTAGCAGAGGGCGTGGGAGGGCCTGATGTTAGGGTTAGCGGAGAGCGTGGGAGGGCCTGATGTTAGGGTTAGCGGAGAGCGTGGGAGGGCCTGATGTTGGGTTAGGGTTAGCGGAGCGAGTGGGAGGGCCTGATGTTAGGGTTAGCAGAGAGCAGAGGGCCTGATGTTAGGGTTAGGGGAGAGCAGAGAGGGCCTGATGTTCGGGTTAGCGGAGTGCAGAGAGGGCCTGATGTTAGGGTTAGCGGAGAGCAGAGAGGGCCTGATGTTAGGGTTAGTGGAGAGCGTGGGAGGGCCTGATGTTCGGGTTAGCCGAGAGCGTGGGAGGGCCTGATGTTAGGGTTAGCGGAGAGCGTGGGAGGGCCTGATGTTGGGTTAGGGTTAGCGGAGCGAGTGGGAGGGCCTGATGTTAGGGTTAGCAGAGAGCAGAGGGCCTGATGTTAGGGTTAGGGGAGAGCAGAGAGGGCCTGATGTTAGGTTAGCGGAGAGCAGAGGGCTTGATGTTACGGTTTGGGGAGAGCAGAGAGGGCCTGATGTTAGGGTTAGCAGAGAGCGTGAGAGGGCCTGATGTTAGGGTCCGGGGAGAGTAGAGAGGGCCTGATGTTAGAGTTAGCGGAGAGCGTGGGAGGGCCTGATGTTAGGGTTAGCGGAGAGCGTGGGAGAGCCTGATGTTAGGGTTAGCGGAGAGCAGAGAGGGCCTAATGTTCGGGTTAGCGGAGAGCGTGAGATGGTCTGATGTTATTGTTAGGGGAGAGCGTGGGAGGGCCTGATGTTAGGTTAGCGGAGAGCAGGGAGGGCCTGATGTTAGGTTAGCGGAGAGCAGAGAGGGCCTGATGTTAGGGTTAGGGGACAGCAGAGATGGCCTGATGTTAGGGTTAGGGGAGAGCAGAGAGGGCCTGATGTTAGGGTTAGGGGAGAGCAGAGAGGGCCTGATGTTAGGGTTAGCGGAGAGCAGAGGGCCTGATGTGAGGGTTAGCGGAGAGCGTGAGATGGTCTGATGTTATTGTTAGGGGAGAGCGTGGGAGGGCCTGATGTTAGGTTAGCGGAGAGCAGGGAGGGCCTGATGTTAGGTTAGCGGAGAGCAGAGAGGGCCTGATGTTAGGGTTAGGGGACAGCAGAGATGGCCTGATGTTAGGGTTAGGGGAGAGCAGAGAGGGCCTAATGTTCGGGTTAGCGGAGAGCCTGATGTTAGGGTTCGCGGAGAGCAGAGTGGGCCTGATGTTCGGCTAAGTGGAGAGCGTGGGAGGGCCTGATGTTCGGGTTAGCGGAGAGCGTGGGAGGGCCTGATGTTAGGGTTAGCGGAGAGCAGAGAGGGCCTGATGTTAGGGTTAGCGGAGAGCAGAGGGCCTGATGTTAGGGTTAGCGGAGAGCGTGGGAGGGCCTGATGTTAGGGTTAGCGGAGAGCAGAGAGGGCCTGATGTTAGGGTTAGTGGAGAGCAGAGAGGGCCTGATGTTAGGGTTAGCAGGGGAGGGTCTGAAGTTAGCAGAGGAGACCCGATGTTAGGGGTAGAGGAGAGTCTGTTAGGCTTAGTGGAGAGTTTTGGGAGGGGGGGGGGGGGGGGGTGGCCTGATAGAGGACTGGATGTTATGGTTAGCGGAAAGCCTTATGTTAGGGTTAGCACAGAGCGCCCCCACAGGGAGCAGGGATCCAGATCTCCCTAAATAAAAGGCATGGGGTACTAAAGGTCCTGCTGAAACTTCCGAAAGCTCTGGTTAGGCCGTGGATTGGTAACTGCATCAGTTCTGCTCAGCACACTTCAGGGGGGAGGCGGGGCTCCCCGAGACGATGCGGAGGGAGATTTGCCAGAACGGTTTCAGCATTTTGGACGAGAGAGTGGTTATCTCCGATCCAGCTTGGAGAAGTGGGGACTGTTTCCCCTTGGGAGTGAAGGAGATGAAACAGGGTGCGATTGAGGGTGCACAAGACGATAACCCGATCGGACAGACTCGAGGGAAATAAACCGGCAGAGATCCGGGATAGAGTTGGAGGATTGGACCTGCCTGGATTGCTGTACAGAAGGCCAACATGGACTGGACCAGCCGCACGGCCTCCTGTGGTCTAATGATTAACAACACCCCTCAAAACAAAACAAAAACAATAAAGTCAATGCTGGGCCTTAAAAAGGAGTTAAATTCCAACCAACCAACATTCAAACAGGCCTGGATTAGACTCTTACCTCCGCCAGGTGAGTGACCTCCGCTAGGTGAGTGGCCACACCCTCCGCCAGGTGAGTGACCTCCGCCAGGTGAGTGGCCACACCCTCAGCCAGGTGAGTGACCTCCGCCAGGTGAGTGACCTCCGCCAGGTGAGTGGCCACACCCTCCGCCAGGTGAGTGACCTCCGGTTCCAGGGCCGCCACACATTGCGTTTCTTCAGCCATTGCCGTGAAGACAGTTTCTGCCGAAACCGATGGAGGTTCTTTGGTCACCTGTGTTTCGGGAAGAGCCGGAACAGGATCGGGGACAGCTGGACTTTCTGAAGCTTCTTCAGCAGGGGTCCCAGAGGCCGGGCTCTCATCCGCCTCTTTGACCTTCGGCACCTGTTGGGAAGGAGGCAGGGAGATTTCAAAACGCTGAAGCCACGACTCCCAGGGCAGTGGGGCCGAGAGTTGACTCGAGCCCTCTCCGACACTGCTCCCTAAGCAACCAAGCAGCTAGGGCCAGTTTCAACACCCATGCAGCAAACCCGGAGTCACCATCTCCTCAAGAACTCCGGGGAACGTGCCAATATGGAAACATAAATCAAGTACATTCAGAAAAGCAATTTCTCTCAGCTCTACACGGCCGAATGAAGGGCTTGGCAAGGCAAAAACTGGCATGCACAGGAGAATCCCACCAACAGCACACACCCAGATAAGCAGATGGCCAAGGGAGGAATGTTGGCCAGGCGACTAGTGTGCCATTAAATCACAATCCCTACCACCGACTCCCAACGCCTCATCTATGCACTTGTCCAAGCTTATTTACAGAAACGAAAGAAACCGACATTTACACCCACAGCAAGAGGCGCCATCATTTCCTGAACCTTTTACACAGTCCTGAGTTTAGTTTGAATGACACCCAGTTGCCAGGGGATCCACCCAGTTGCCATGGGATCCAGGCTACGTCCAGTGCTCAAGAACACTATTGGTTTACAGGAGGAGCGTCGTGGCCCATCGAACCAGCTCCACCGTTCAAACAGATCTTCTCCCTCTAGGATATTTTGCCAACTAAAAGGTAACGTCTCCATGGTCCCAGATGACCACAGGCTGCTTTCCCCTTTGACAAGAGAGACTTGACCGGTGTTGATTTAACCCGAGGGTCACCACACCTCAGCTAAGGGGCAAGATTGAGAAGATAGGGCCTTCATCAACTACCTCAGCCGGTGCGGGATTTGAACCCGCGCTGCTGGCCTCACTTGCATCACAAACCAGCTGTCCAACCAACTGAGCGAAACCAGCCCCTTACGCCTCAGTGTCATTATTATCCAGACAAACGGTCTTGAACATGCTCAGTGATGGAGGTGGAGACTCTCTGCATCAGTCTTATGGCCAACCCTTTACTCAGAGACAGTGTTCCTGGTTCTCCCGGTGTGTGCGTGGGTTTCCTCCGGGTGCTCCCGTTTCCTCCCAGTCCAAAGATGTGCAGGTTAGGTGGATTCTATGAAGGGTTGATGAAGGTAGTACAGTGCATGTAGTGTGCTAGGACTTTAGCAAGGTGTTTGACAAGGTCCCACATGGCAGATTGGTCAAGAAACTGAAAGCCTGTGGGATACAGGGCAATGTGGTGAACTGGATAAAAAGTTGGCTGAGTGACAGGAAACAAGGGTCATGGTCGATGGCTGCAATTGGAAAGGTGTTTAAGCGGTGTTGCACAGGGCTCGGTGTAGGACCCTTACTGTTTGTTTTAAATATTAACCATTTGGGCATGAACATGGGGGCTCGCTTGGGAAATTTGCTGCCGACAAAGATTGGCCGAGTGGGGGACAGTGTAGAGGATGGCTACAATCTCCAGACTGGTATAGATGGGTTACTGGGATAGCTACAATCTCCAGACTGGTATAGATGGGTTACTGGGATAGCTACAATCTCCAGACTGGTATAGATGGGTTACTGGGATAGCTACAATCTCCAGAATGGTATAGATGGGTTAGTGAGATAGCTACAATCTCCAGACTGGTATAGATGGGTTAGTGGGATAGCTACAATCTCCAGACTGGTATAGATGGGTTAGTGGGATGGCTACAATCTCCAGGCTGGTATAGATGGGTTACTGGGATAGCTACAATCTCCAGACTGGTATAGATGGGTTAGTGGGATGGCTACAATCTCCAGACTGGTATAGATGGGCTAGTGGGATAGCTACAATCTCCAGGCTGGTATAGATGGGTTACTGGGAGAGCTACAATCTCCAGACTTGTATAGATGGTTAGTGGATTAGCTACAATCTCCAGACTGGTATAGATGGGTTAGTGGATTAGCTCCAATCTCCAGACTGGTATAGAACATAGAACATAGAAAATACAGCAGAGAACAGGCCCTTCGGCCCACGATGTTGTGCCGAACCTTTGTCCTAGATTAATCATAGATTATCATTGAATTTACAGTGCAGAAGGAGGCCATTCGGCCCTTTGAGTCTGCACCGGCTCTTGGAAAGAGCACCCTACCCAAACTCAACACCTCCACCCAACACCAAGGGCAATTTGGACATTAAGGGCAATTTATCATTGGCCAATTCACCTAACCCACACATCTTTGGACCGTGGGAGGAAACCGGAGCACCTGGAGGAAACCCACGCAGACACGGGGAGGACGCGCAGACTCCGCACAGACAATGACCCAAGCCGGAATCGAACCTGGGACCATGGAGCTGTGAAGCAATTGCGCTATCCACAATGCTACCGTGCTGCCCTTAAGAACAAATAAATCTACACTATATCATTTTACCGTCATCCATGTACCTATCCAATAGCTGCTTGAAGGTCCCTAATGTTTCCGACTCAACTACTTCCACAGGCAGTGCATTCCATGCCCCCACTACTCTCTGGGTAAAGAACCTACCTCTGATATCCCTCCTATATCTTCCACCTTTCACCTTAAATTTATGTCCCCTTGTAATGGTGTGTTCCACCCGGGGAAAAAGTCTCTGACTGTCTACTCTATCTATTCCCCTGATCATCTTATAAACCTCTATCAAGTCCCCCCTCATCCTTCTCCGTTCTAATGAGAAAAGGCCTAGCACCCTCAACCTTTCCTCGTAAGACCTACTCTCCATTCCAGGCAACATCCTGGTAAATCTTCTTTGCACCTTTTCCAGAGCTTCCACATCCTTCCTAAAATGAGGCGACCAGAACTGTACACAGTACTCCAAATGTGGCCTTACCAAAGTTTTGTACAGCTGCATCATCACCTCACGGCTCTTAAATTCAATCCCTCTGTTAATGAACGCGAGCACACCATAGGCCTTCTTCACAGCTCTATCCACTTGAGTGGCAACTTTCAAAGATGTATGAACATAGACCCCAAGATCTCTCTGCTCCTCCACATTGCCAAGAACTCTACCGTTAACCCTATATTCCGCATTCATATTTGTCCTTCCAAAATGGACAACCTCACACTTTTCAGGGTTAAACTCCATCTGCCACTTCTCAGCCCAGCTCTGCATCCTATCTATGTCTCTTTGCAGCCGACAACAGCCCTCCTTACTATCCACAACTCCACCAATCTTCGTATCGTCTGCAATTTTACTGACCCACCCTTCAACTCCCTCATCCAAGTCATTAATGAAAATCACAAACAGCAGAGGACCCAGAACTGATCCCTGCGGTACGCCACTGGTAACTGGGATCCAGGCTGAATATTTGCCATCCACCACCACTCTCTGACTTCTATCGGTTAGCCAGTTCGTTATCCAACTGGCCAAATTTCCCACTATCCCATGCCTCCTTACTTTATGCATAAGCCTACCATGGGGAACTTTATCAAATGCCTTACTAAAATCCATGTACACTACATCCACTGCTTTACCTTCATCCACATGCTTGGTCACCTCCTCAAAGAATTCAATAAGATTTGTAAGGCAAGACCTACCCCTCACAAATCCGTGCTGACTATCCCTAATCAAGCAGTGTCTTTCCAGATGCTCAGAAATCCTATCCTTCAGTACCCTTTCCATTACTTTGCCTACCACCGAAGTAAGACTAACTGGCCTGTAATTCCCAGGGTTATCCCTAGTTCCTTTTTTGAACAGGGGCACGACATTCGCCACTCTCCAATCCCCTGGTACCACCCCTGTTGACAGTGAGGACGAAAAGATCATTGCCAACGGCTCTGCAATTTCATCTCTTGCTTCCCATAGAATCCTTGGATATATCCCGTCAGGCCCGGGGGAACTTGTCTATCCTCAAGTTTTTCAAAATGCCCAACACATCTTCCTTCCTGACAAGTATTTCCTCGAGCTTACCAATCTGTTTCACACTGTCCTCTCCAACAATATCGCCCCTCTCATTTGTAAATACAGAAGAAAAATACTCATTCAAGACCTCTCCTATCTCTTCAGACTCAATACACAATCTCCCGCTACTGTCCTTGATCGGACCTACCCTCGCTCTAGTCATTCTCATATTTCTCACATATGTGTAAAAGGCCTTGGGGTTTTCCTTGATCCTACCCGCCAAAGATTGTTCATGCCCTCTCTTAGCTCTCCTAATCCCTTTCTTCAGTTCCCTCCTGGCTATCTTGTATCCCTCCAATGCCCTGTCTGAACCTGGTTTCCTCAGCCTTACATAAGTCTCCTTTTTCCTCTTAACAAGACATTCAACCTCTCTTGTCAACCATGGTTCCCTCACTCGACCATCTCTTCCCTGCCTGACAGGGACATACATATCAAGGACACGTAGCACCTGTTCCTCGAACAAGTTCCACATTTCACTTGTGTCCTTCCCTGCCAGCCTATGTTCCCAACTTATGCACTTCAATTCTTGTCTGACAACATCGTATTTACCCTTCCCCCAATTGTAAACCTTGCCCTGTTGCACGGACCTATCCCTCTCCATTACTGAAGTGAAAGTCACAGAATTGTGGTCACTATCTCCAAAATGCTCCCCCACTAACAAACCTATCACTTGCCCTGGTTCATTACCCAGTACTAAATCCAATATTGCCCCTCCTCTGGTCGGACAATCTACATACTGTGTTAGAAAAGCTTCCTGGACACACTGCACAAACACTACCCCATCCAAACTATTTGATCTAAAGAGTTTTCACTCAATATTTGGGAAGTTAAAGTCGCCCATGACTACTACCCTATGACTTTTGCATCTTTCCAAAATCTGTTTCCCAATCTGTTCCTCCACATCTCTGTTACTATTGGGGGGCCTATAGAAAACTCCTAACAAGGTGACTGCTCCTTTCCTATTTCTGACTTCAACCCATACTACCTCAATAGGGTGATACTCCTCGAACTGCCTTTCTGCAGCTGTTATACTATCTCTAATTAATAATGCCACCCCCCCCACCTCTTTTACCACCCTCCCTAATCTTATTGAAACATCTATAACCAGGGACCTCCAACAACCATTTCTGCCCCTCTTCTATCCAAGTTTCCGTGATGGCCACCACATCGTAGTCCCAAGTACCGATCCATGCCTTAAGTTCACCCACCTTATTCCTGATGCTTCTTGCGTTGAAGTATACACACTTCAACCCATCTCCGTGCCTGCAAATACTCTCCTTTGTCAGTGTTCCCTTCCCCACTGCCTCATTACACGCTTTGGCGTCCTGAATATCGGCTACCTTAGTTGCTGGACTACAAATCCGGTTCCCATTCCCCTGCCAAATTAGTTTAAACCCTCCCGAAGTGTACTAGCAAACCTCCCTCCCAGGATATTGGTGCCCCTCTGGTTCAGATGCAACCCGTCCTGCTTGTACAGGTCCCACCTTCCCCAGAATGCGCTCCAATTATCCAAATACCTGAAGCCCTCCCTCCAACACCATTCCTGCAGCCACGTGTTCAACTGCACTCTCTCCCTATTCCTAGCCTCGCTATCACGTGATACCGGCAACAAACCAGAGATGACAACTCTGTCTGTCCTGGCTTTCAACTTCCAGCCTAACTCCCTAAACTTGTTTATTACCTCCACACCCCTTTTCCTACCTATGTCGTTGGTACCAATGTGCACCACGACTTCTGGCTGCTCACCCTCCCCCTTAAGGATCCTGAAGACACGATCAGAGACATCCCTGGCCCTGGCACCCGGGAGGCAACATACCTTCTGGGAGTCTCGCTCGCGACCACAGAATCTCCTATCTATTCCCCTAACCATTGAATCTCCTACAACTATTGCTTTTCTATTCTCCCCCCTTCCCTTCTGGGGTTAGTGGATTAGCTCCAATCTCCAGACTGGTATAGATGGGTAGTGGGATGGCTCCAATCTCCAGACTGGTATAGATGGGTTAGTGGATTAGCTACAATACCAGACTGGTATAGATGGGTTAGTGGGATGGCTACAATCTCCAGACTGGTATAGATGGGTTAGTGGGATGGCTACAATCTCCAGACTGGTATAGATGCGTTAGTGGGATAGCTACAATCTCCAGACTGGTATAGATGGGTTAGTGGATTAGCTACAATCTCCAGACTGGTATAGATGGGTTAGTGGGATAGCTACAATCTCCAGACTGGTATAGATAGGTTAGTGGATTAGGTTAGTGGATTAGCTACAATCTCCAGACTGGTATAGATAGGTTAGTGGATTAGGTTAGTGGATTAGCTACAATCTCCAGACTGGTATAGATGGGTTAGTGGGATAGCTACAATCTCCAGACTGGTATAGATGGGTTAGTGGATTAGCTACAATCTCCAGACTGGTATAGATGTGTTACTGGGATAGCTACAATCTCCAGACTGGTATAGATGGGTTTGTGGGATAGCTACAATCTCCAAACTGGTTATAGATGGGTTAGTGGATTAGCTACAATCTCCAGACTGGTATAGATGGGTTAGTGGGATAGCTACACTCTCCAGACTGTTATAGATGGGTTACTTGGATAGCTACAATCTCCAGACTGGTATAGATGTGTTAGTGGATTAGCTACAAACTCCAGACTGGAACAGATGGTTTAGTGGGATAGCTACAATCTCCAGACTGGCCTCGATGGGTTTATGATATAGCTACAATCTCCAGACTGGTATAGATGGGTTAGTGGATTAGCTACAATCTCCAGACTGGTATAGATGGGTTAGTGGATTAGCTACAATCTCCAGACTGGTATAGATGGGTTAGTGGATAAGCTACAATCTCCAGACTGGTATTGATGGGTTAGTGGGATGGCTACAATTTCCACACAGGTATAGATGGGCTCGTGGGATGGCTACAATCTCCAAACTGGAACAGATGGGTTAGTGGGATAGCTACAATCTCCAGACTGGCCTCGTTGGGTTTATGATATAGCTACAATCTCCAGACTGGTAGAGATGGGTTAGTGGATGAGCTACAATCTCCAGACTGGTATAGATGGGTTATTGGGATGGCTACAACCTCCAGACTGGTATAGATGGGTTAGTGGATTAGCTACAATCTCCACACTGGTATAGATGGGTTAGTGGGATGGCTACAATCTCCAGACTGGTATAGATGGGTTAGTGGGATGGCTACAATCTCCAGACTGGTATAGATGGGTTAGTGGATTAGCTACAATCTCCAGACTGGTATAGATGGGCTCGTGGTATGGCTACAATCTCCAGACTGGTCTAGATGGGCTCGTGGGATGGCTACAATCTCCAGACTGGAACAGATGGGTTAGTGGGATGGCTACAATCTCCAGACTGGTCTCGATGGGTTACTGGGATGGCTACAATCTCCAGACTGGTATAGATGGGTTAGTGGATTAGCTACAAACTCCACACTGGTATCGATGGGTTAGTGGGATGGCTACAATCTCCAGACAGGTATAGATGGATTACTGGGATGGCTACAATCTCCAGACTGGTATAGATGGGTTAGTGGGATAGCTACAATCTCCAGACTGGTATAGATGGGTTAGTGGGATGGCTACAATCTCCAGACTGGTATAGATGGGTTAGTGGGATGGCTACAATCTCCAGACTGGTATAGATGGGTTAGTGGGATAGCTACAATCTCCAAACTGGTATAGATGGGTTGGTGGGATAGCTACAATCTCCCGACTGGTATAGATGGGTTAGTGGATTAGCTGCAATCTCCAGACTGGTATAGCTGGGTTAGTGGGCTGGCTACAATCTCCAGACAGGTATAGATGGGTTAGTGGGGTGGCTACAATCTCCAGACTGGTAGAGATGGTTGACTGGGATAGCTACAATACCAGACTGGTATAGATGGGTTAGTGGGATTGCTGCAATATCCAGACTGGTATAGATGGGTTAGTGGAATAGCTACAATCTCCAGACTGGAACAGATGCGTTAGTGGGCTGGCTACAATATCCAGACAGGTATAGATGGGTTAGCGGGGTGGCTACAATATCCAGACTGGTATAGATGGGTTAGTGGATTAGCTACAATCTCCACACTGGTATAGATGGGTTACTGGGATGGCTACAATCTGCAGACTGGTAGAGATGGGTTAGTGGATTAGCTACAATCTCCAGACTGGTATAGATGGGCTAGTGGGATGGCTCCAATCTCCAGACTGGTATAGATGGGTTAGTGGATTAGCTACAATCTCCAGACTGGTATAGATGGTTTAGTGGATTAGCTACAATCTCCAGACTGGTATAGATGGGTTAGTGGGATGGCTACAATCTCCAGACTGGTATAGATGGGTTAGTGGGATGGCTACAATCTCCAGACTGGTATAGATGGTTTAGTGGATTAGCTACAATCTCCAGACTGGTATAGATGGGTTAGTGGATAAGCTACAATCTCCAGACTGGTATAGATGGGCTCGTGGGATGGCTACAATCTCCAGACTGGAACAGATGGGTTAGTGGGATTGCTACAATCTCCAGACTGGTATAGATGGGTTAGTGGATTAGCTACAATCTCCACACTGGTATAGATGGGTTACTGGGATGGCTACAATCTGCAGACTGGTAGAGATGGGTTAGTGGATTATCTACAATCTCCAGACTGGTATAGATGGGCTAGTGGGATGGCTCCAATCTCCAGACTGGTATAGATGGGTTAGTGGATTAGCTACAATCTCCAGACTGGTATAGATGGGTTAGTGGATTAGCTACAATCTCCAGACTGGTATAGATGGGCTAGTGGGATGGCTACAATCTCCAGACTGGTATAGATGGTTTAGTGGATTAGCTACAATCTCCAGACTGGTATAGATGGGTTAGTGGATTAGCTACAATCTCCAGACTGGTATAGATGGGTTATTGGGATGGCTACAACCTCCAGACTGGTATAGATGGGTTAGTGGATTAGCTACAATCTCCAGACTGGTATAGATGGGTTAGTGGGATGGCTACAATCTCCAGACTGGTATAGATGGGTTAGTGGGATGGCTACAATCTCCAGACTGGTATAGATGGGTTAGTGGATTAGCTACAATCTCCAGACTGGTATAGATGGGTTAGTGGGATGGCTACAATCTCCAGACTGGTATAGATGGGTTAGTGGATTAGCTACAATCCCCAGACTGGTATAGATGGGTTACTGGGATGGCTACAATCTCCAGACTGGTATAGATGGGTTAGTGGGATGGCTACAATATCCAGGCTGGTATAGATGGTTAGTGGATTAGCTACAATCTCCAGACTGGTATAGATGGGTTAGTGGATTAGCTACAATCTCCAGACTGGTATAGATGGTTTAGTGGATTAGCTACAATCTCCAGACTGGTATAGATGGGTTAGTGGGATGGCTACAATTTCCACACAGGTATAGATGGGTTAGTGGGATGGCTACAATCTCCAGACTGGTATAGATGGTTTAGTGGATTAGCTACAATCTCCAGACTGGTATAGATGGGTTAGTGGATAAGCTACAATCTCCAGACTGGTATAGATGGGCTCGTGGGATGGCTACAATCTCCAGACTGGTATAGATGGGTTAGTGGGATAGCTACAATCTCCAGACTGGTATAGATGGGTTAGTGGGATGGCTACAATCTCCAGACTGGTATAGATGGTTTAGTGGATTAGCTACAATCTCCAGACTGGTATAGATGGGTTAGTGGATAAGCTACAATCTCCAGACTGGTATAGATGGGCTCGTGGGATGGCTACAATCTCCAGACTGGAACAGATGGGTTAGTGGGATAGCTACAATCTCCAGACTGGCCTCGTTGGGTTTATGATATAGCTACAATCTCCAGACTGGTAGAGATGGGTTAGTGGATTAGCTACAATCTCCAGACTGGTATAGATGGGTTATTGGGATGGCTACAACCTCCAGACTGGTATAGATGGGTTAGTGGATTAGCTACAATCTCCAGACTGGTATAGATGGGTTAGTGGGATGGCTACAATCTCCAGACTGGTATAGATGGGTTAGTGGGATGGCTACAATCTCCAGACTGGTATAGATGGGTTAGTGGATTAGCTACAATCTCCAGACTGGTATAGATGGGTTAGTGGGATGGCTACAATCTCCAGACTGGTATAGATGGGTTAGTGGATTAGCTACAATCTCCAGACTGGTATAGATGGGTTACTGGGATGGCTACAATCTCCAGACTGGAACAGATGGGTTAGTGGGATGGCTACAATCTCCAGACTGGTATAGATGGGTTAGTGGATTAGCTACAATCTCCAGACTGGTATAGATGGGTTACTGGGCTGGCGACAATCTCCAGACTGGTATAGATGGGTTAGTGGGATGGCTACAATCACCAGATTGGTATAAATGGGTTAGTGGATTAGCAACAATCTCCAGACTGGTATAGATGGGTTACTGGGCTGGAGACAATCTCCAGACTGGTATAGATGGTTTAGTGGGATGGCTACAATCTCCAGACTGGTATAGATGGGTTAGTGGATTAGCTACAATCTCCAGACTGGTATAGATGGGTTAGTGAGATGGCTACAATCTCCAGACTGGAACAGATGGGTTAGTGGGATGGCTACAATCTCCAGACTGGTACAGATGGGTTAGTGGATTAGCTACAATCTCCAGACTGGAACAGATGGGTTAGTGGGATGGCTACAATCTCCAGACTGGAACAGATGGGTTAGTGGGATGGCTACAGTCTCCAGACTGGAACAGATGGGTTAGTGGATTAGCTACAATCTCCAGACTGGAACAGATGGGTTAGTGGGATGGGTACAATCTCCAGACTGGAACAGATGGGTTAGTGGGATGGCTACAATCTCCAGACTGGTCTCGATGGGTTACTGGGATGGCTACAATCTCCAGACTGGTATAGATGGATTAGTGGATTAGCTACAATCTCCACACTGGTATCGATGGGTTAGTGGGATGGCTACAATCTCCAGACTGGTATAGATGGATTACTGGGATGGCTACAATCTCCAGACTGGTATAGTTGGGTTAGTGGATTAGCTACAATCTCCAGACTGGTATAGATGGGTTAGTGGGATAGCTACATTCTCCAGACTGGTATAGATGGGTTAGTGGGATGGCTACAATCTCCAGACTGGAACAGATGGGTTAGTGGGATGGCTACAATCTCCAGACTGGTCTCGATGGGTTACTGGGATGGCTACAATCTCCAGACTGGTATAGATGGATTAGTGGATTAGCTACAATCTCCACACTGGTATCGATGGGTTAGTGGGATGGCTACAATCTCCAGACTGGTATAGATGGATTACTGGGATGGCTACAATCTCCAGACTGGTATAGATGGGTTAGTGGATTAGCTACAATCTCCAGACTGGTATGGATGGGTTAGTGGATTAGCTACAATCTCCAGACTGGTATAGATGGTTTAGTGGATTAGCTACAATCTCCAGACTGGTATAGATGGGTTAGTGGGATAGCTACATTCTCCAGACTGGTATAGATGGGTTAGTGGGATGGCTACAATCTCCAGACTGGAACAGATGGGTTAGTGGGATGGCTACAATCTCCACACTGGTATCGATGGGTTAGTGGATTAGCTACAATCTCCAGACTGGTATAGATGGTTTAGTGGATTAGCTACAATCTCCAGACTGGTATAGATGGGCTAGTGGGATGGCTACAATCTCCAGACTGGTATAGATGGGTTTATGGGATAGCTACAATCTCCAGACTGGTATAGATGGGTTCGTGGGATGGCTACAACCTCCAGACTGGTATAGATGGGTTAGTGGGATGGCTACAATCTCCAGACTGGTATAGATGGGTTTATGGGATAGCTACAATCTCCAGACTGGTATAGATGGGTTCGTGGGATGGCTACAACCTCCAGACTGGTATAGATGGGTTACTGGGATAGCTACAATCTCCAGACTGGTATAGATGGGTTAGTGGGATGGCTACAATCACCAGACTGGTATAAATGGGTTAGTGGATTAGCTACAATCTCCAGACTGGTATAGATGGGTTACTGGGCTGGGGACAATCTCCAGACTGGTATAGATGGGTTTGTGGGATGGCTACATTCTCCAGACTGGTATAGATGGGTTAGTGGGATAGCTACAATCTCCAGACTGGAACAGACGGGTTAGTGGGATAGCTACAATCTCCAGACTGGCCTCGATGGGTTTATGATATAGCTACAATCTCCAGACTGGTATAGATGGGTTAGTGGGATAGTTCCAATCTCCAGCCTGGTATAGATGGTTAGTGGATTAGCTACAATCTCCAGACTGGTATAGATGGGTTACTGGGATGGCTACAATCTCCAGACTGGTATAGATGGGTTAGTGGGGTGGCTACAATCTCCAGACTGGTATAGATGGGTGACTGGGATAGCTACAATACCAGACTGGTATAGATGGGTTAGTGGGATGGCTACAATCTCCAGACTGGTATAGATGGGTTGGTGGGATAGCTACAATCTCCAGACTTGTATAGATGGGTTAGTGGATTAGCTACAATCTCCAGACTGGTATAGCTGGGTTAGTGGGGTGGCTACAATCTCCAGACTGGTATAGATGGGTTACTGGGATAGCCACAATACCAGACTGGTATAGATGGGTTAGTGGGATGGCTACAATCTCCAGACTGGTATCGATGGGTTAGTGGGATGGCAACAATCTCCAGACTGGTATAGATGGGTTAGTGGATTAGCTACAATCTCCAGACTGGTATAGCTGGGTTAGTGGGGTGGCTACAATCTCCAGACTGGTATAGATGGGTGACTGGGATAGCTACAATACCAGACTGGTATAGATGGGTTAGTGGGATGGCTACAATCTCCAGACTGGTAGAGATGGGTTAGTGGGATGGCTACAATCTCCAGACAGGTATAGATGGGCTCGTGGGATGGCTACAATCTCCAGACTGGAACAGATGGGTTAGTGGGATAGCTACAATCTCCAGACTGGCCTCATTAGGTTTATGATATAGCTACAATCTCCAGACTGGTATAGATGGGTTAGTGGATTAGCTACAATCTCCAGACTGGTATAGATGGGTTATTGGGATGGCTACAACCTCCAGACTGGTATAGATGGGTTAGTGGATTAGCTACAATCTCCACACCGGTATAGATGGGTTAGTGGGATGGCTACAATCTCCAGACTGGTATAGATGGGTTACTGGGATGGCTACAATCTCCAGACTGGTATGGATGGGTTAGTGGATTAGCTACAATCTCCAGACTGGTATAGATGGTTTAGTGGATTAGCTACAATCTCCAGACTGGTATAGATGGGTTAGTGGATTAGCTACAATCTCCAGACTGGTATAGATGGGTTAGTGGATTAGCAACAATCTCCAGACTGGTATAGAGGGGTTAGAGGGATGGCTACAATCTCCAGACTGGTATAGATTGGTTATTGGGATAGCTACAATCTCCAGACTGGTATAGATGGGTTAGTGGATTAGCTACAATCTCCAGACTGGGAAAGATGGGTTCCTGGGATAGGTACAATCTCCAGACTGGTATAGATAACGTTTGTGAAGCATGACCTACCCTTCACAAAGCCATGCGGACTATCCCTGATCATATATTATTCCTATCTAGTTGATTATAAATCATGTCTCTTATAATCCCCTCCAAGACTTTACCCACTACAGACGTGAGGCTCACCGGTCTACAGTTGCCGGGGTTGTCTCTGCTCCCCTTTTTGAACAAAGGGATCACATTTGCTATCCTCCAGTCCTCTGGCACTATTCCTGTAGGCAATGATGACATAAAAATCAAAGCCAATGGTCCAGCAATCTCTTTCCTGGCCTCCCAGAGAATCCTAGGATAAATCCCATCAGGTCCCGGGGACTTATCTATTTTCAGCCTGTCCAGAATTGCCAACACCTCTTCCCTACGTACCTCAATGCCATCTAATCTATTTACCTGGAGCTCAGCATTCTTCTCCACAACATTATCTTTTTCCTGAGTGAATACTGACGAAAAATATTCATTTCGTATCTCGCCCATCTCTTCAGACTCCACACACAATTTCCCATCCCTGTCCTTGACTGGTCCTACTCTTTCCCTAGTCATTCGCTTATTCCTGACATACCTATAGAAAGCTTTTGGGTTTTTCTTGATCCTTCCTGCCAAATACTTCTCATGTCCCCTCCTTGCTCGTCTTAGCTCTCTCTTTAGATCCTTCCTCGCTACCTTGTAACTATCCATCGCCCCAACTGAAACTTCACACCTCATCTTCACATAGGCCTCCTTCTTCCTCTTAACAAGAGATTCCACTTCCTTGGTAAACCACGGTTCCCTCGCTCGACGCCTTCCTCCCTGCCTGACCGGTACATACTTATCAAGAACACGCAGTAGCTGATCCTTGAACAGGCCCCACTTATCCAGTGTGCCCAACACTTGCAGCCTACTTCTCCACCTTATCCCCCCCAAGTCACATCTAATGGCATCATAATTGCCCTTCCCCCAGCTATAACTCTTGCCCTGCGGTGTATACTTATCCCTTTCCATCATTAACGTAAACGTCACCGAATTGTGGTCACTGTCCCCAAAGTGCTCACCTACCTCCAAATCCAACACCTGGCCTGGTTCATTACCCAAAACCAAATCCAATGTGGCCTCGCCTCTTGTTGGCCTGTCAACAAACTGTCAGGAAACCCTCCTGCACACACTGTACAAAAAACGACCCATCTAATGTACTCGAACTATATCTTTTCCCGTCAATATTTGGAAAGTTAAAGTCTCCCATAATAACTACCCTGTTACTTTCGCTCTTATCCAGGATCATCCTCGCCATCCTTTCCTCTACATCCCTAGAACTATTTGGAGGCCTATAGAAAACTCCCAACAGGGTGACCTCTCCTTTCCTGTTTCTAACCTCAGCCCATACTACCTCGGAAGATGAGTCCCCATCTAGCATCCTCTCCGCCACCGTAATACTGCTCTTGACGAGTAGCGCCACACCTCCCCCTCTTTTGCCTCCTTCTCGGAGCTTACTAAAACACCTAAACCCCAGAACCTGCAACATCCATTCCTGTCCCTGCTCTATCCATGTCTCCGAAATGGCCACAACATCGAAGTCCCAGGTACCAACCCATGCTGCCAGTTCCCCTACCTTATTTTGTATACTCCTGGCATTGAAGTAGACACACTTCAAACCACCTACCTGAACACTGACCCCCTCCTGCGACGTCAAATCTGAGCTCCTGGCCTCTATACTCTCATTCTCCCTTACCCTAAAACTACAATCCAGGTTCCCATGCCCCTGCTGCATTAGTTTAAACCCCCCCAAAGAGCACTAACAAATCTCCCCCCCCCCAGGATATTTGTGCCCCTCAGGTTCAGATGTAGACCATCCTGTCTGTAGAGGTCCCACCTTCCCCAGAAAGAGCCCCAGTTATCCAGAAATCTGAATCCCTCCCGCCTGCACCATCCCTGTAGCCACGTGTTTAATTGCTCTCTCTCCCTATTCCTCATCTCACTATCACGTGGCACGGGCAACAACCCAGAGATAACAACTCTGTTTGTTCTAGTTCTGAGCTTCCATCCTAACTCCCTGAAAGCCTGCCTGACATCCTTGTCCCCTTTCCTACCTATGTCGTTAGTGCCAATGTGGACCACGACTTGGGGCTGCTCCCCCTCCCCCCTAAGGACCCGGAAAACATGATCCGAGACATCACGTACCCTTGCACCTGGGAGGCAACATACCAAACGTGAGTCTCTCACGCTCCCACAAAATCTCCTATCTGTGCCCCTGACTATCGAGTCCCCAATTACTCTGCTCTGCTCCTCTCCCCCCTTCCCTTCTGAGCAACAGGGACAGACTCCGTGCCAGGGGCCCGTACCCCATAGCTTACCCCTGGTAAGTCCCCCCCCCACAAGTATCCAAAGCGGTATACTTGTTTCTCAGGGGAACGACCGCAGGGGATCCCTGCACTGACTGCTTTTTTCCCAGTCCCTCTTACAGTTACCCACCTATCTCCAATCTTTGGTGTAACTAATTCCCTGAAGCTGCTATCTATGACCCCTTCTGCCTCCCGAATGATCCGAAGTTCTTCCAACTCCAGCTCCAGTTCCCTAACTCGGTCTTGGAGGAGCTGGAGATGGCAGCACTGCCTGCAGGTAAAATCAGCAGGGACACTAACTGCATCCCTCACCTCAAACATCCTGCAGGAGGAACATTGCACTCCCTTCCCTGCCATTCCTCTAACTTTCTACCAAGATCTAGCGAACAACTAAATTAAATTTTTTATATCTATAAAAAAAAATATTAATAACAATAATAAAATATGGTACTTACCTCACACCAATGGGTTTTATTATTAGGTTAGAGGAGGAGGGCGTGTGGGAGACATTACACGTGTAGTGTCTCGGGTTTCCTCTCCACCAGAATTTATTGGTGAGGGTCTTCCCAGAAGTCCGCGGGTCGACTTCCTGTTCCCACCTTAAACACTAAAATTAAAAAAAAAAAAAAAAATTTAAAGGAGAGACTTACCTCCCAGAAATCACTTCCGCACTGCCCCCACTGAAATGGACTAGCCTGCTCCGCTCCTGCTGAAATCGACTTGGCCTGCAAGGTAAGTAAGTTAATCAGTACTTACCTCACCCCAGGCAGCGACCTTTTAAACGGTCCCCTCTGCCTCGCAGCTCCCGCGCTTTTTCAAATTCCCAGTATACATGGGTTAGTGGATTAGCTACAATCTCCAGACTGGTATAGATGGGTTAGTGGGATAGCGACAATATCCAGACTGGTATAGATGGGTTAGTGGGATGGCTACAATCTCCAGACTGGTATAGATGGGTTAGTGGGATGGCTACAATCTCCAGACTGGTATAGATGGGTTAGTGGGATGGCTACAATCTCCAGACTGGTATAGATGGGTTAGTGGATTAGCTACAATCTCTAGACTGGTATAAGAACATAAGAACTAGGAGCAGGAGTCGGCCATCTGGCCCCTCGAGCCTGCTCCGCCATTCAATGAGATCATGGCTGATCTTTTGTGGACTCAGCTCCACTCTCCGGCCCGAACACCATAACCCTTAATCCCTTTATTCTTCAAAAAACTATCTATCTTTATCTTAAAAACATTTAATGAAGGAGCCTCAACTGCTTCACTGGGCAAGGAATTCCATAGATTCACAACCCTTTGGGTGAAGAAGTTCCTCCTAAACTCAGTCCTAAATCTACTTCCCCTTATTTTGAGGCTGTGCCCCCTAGTTCTGCTTTCACCCGCCAGTGGAAACAACCTGCCCGCATCTATCCTATCTATTCCCTTCATAATCTTATATGGTTCTATAAGATCCCCCCGCATCCTTCTAAATTCCAACGAGTACAGTCCCAGTCTACTCAACCTCTCCTCGTAATCCAACCCCTTCAGCTCTGGGATTAACCTAGTGAATCTCCTCTGCACACCCTCCAGTGCCAGTACGTCCTTTCTCAAGTAAGGAGACCAAAACTGAACACAATACTCCAGGTGTGGCCTCACCAACACCCTATACAATTGCAGCATAACCTCCCTAGTCTTAAACTCCATCCCTCTAGCAATGAAGGACAAAATTCCATTTGCCTTCTTAATCACCTGTTGCACCTGAAAACCAACTTTCTGCAACTCATGCACTAGCACACCCAGGTCTCTCTGCACAGCAGCATGTTTTAATATTTTATCATTTAAATAATAATCCCTTTTGCCGTTATTCTTACCAAAATGGATAACCTCACATTTGTCAACATTGTATTCCATCTGCCAGACCCTAGCCCATTCACTTAGCCTATCCAAATCCCTCTGCAGACTTCCAGTATCCTCTGCACTTTTTGCTTTACCACTTATCTTAGTGTCGTCTGCAAACTTGGACACATTGCCCTTGGTCCCCAACTCCAAATCATCTATGTAAATTGTGAACAGTTGTCGGCCCAACACTGATCCCTGAGGGACATCACTAGCTATTGATTGCCAACCAGAGAAACACCCATTGATCCCCACTCTTTGCTTTCTATTAATTAACCAATCCTCTATCCATGCTCCTACTTTCCCCTTAATGCCATGCATCTTTATCTTATGCAACAACCTTGTGTGGCACCTTGTCAAAGGCTTTCTGGAAATCCAGATATACCACATCCATTGGCTCCCCGTTATCTACCGCACTGTTCATGTCCTCAAAAAATTCCACTAAATTAGTTAGGCACGACCTGCCCTTTATGAACCCATGCTGCGTCTGTCCAATGGGACAATTTCCATCCAGATGCCTCGCTATTTCTTCCTTGATGATAGATTCCAGCATCTTCCCTACTACCGAAGTTAAGCTCACTGGCCTATAATTACCCACTTTCTGCCTACCTCCTTTTTTAAACAGTGGTGTCACGTTTGCTAGTTTCCAATCCGCCGGGACCACCCCAGAGTCTAGTGAATTTTGGTAAATTATCACTAGTGCATTTGCAATTTCCCTAGCCATCTCTTTTAGCACTCTGGGATGCATTCCATCAGGGCCAGGAGACTTGTCTACCTTTAGCCCCATTAGCTTGCCCATCACTACCTCCTTGGTGATATCAATCCTCTCAAGGTCCTCACCTGTCATAGCCTCATTTCCATCAGTCACTGGCATGTTATTTGTGTCTTCCACTGTGAAGACCGACCCAAAAAACCTGTTCAGTTCCTCAACCATTTCCTCATCTCCCATTATTAAATCTCCCTTCTCATCCTCTAAAGGACCAATATTTACCTAAGCCACTCTTTTTTGTTTTATGTATTTGTAGAAACTTTTACTATCTGTTTTTATATTCTGAGCAAGTTTACTCTTATAATCTATCTTACTCTTCTTTATAGCTTTTTTAGTAGCTTTCTGTTGCCCCCTAAAGATTTCCCAGTCCTCTCGTCTCCCACTGATCTTTGCTACTTTGTATGTTTTTTTCCTTCAATTTTGATACTCTCCCTTATTTCCTTAGATATCCACGGTCGATTTTCCCTCTTTTTACCGTCCTTCCTTTTTGTTGGTATAAACCTTTGCTGGGCACTGTGAAAAATCACTTGGTAGGTTCTCCACTGTTCCTCAACTGTTTCACCATAAAGTCTTTGGTCCCAGTCTACCTTAGTTAGTTCTTCTCTCATCCCATTGTAATCTCCTTTGTTTAAGCACAAAACACTAGTGCTTGATTTTACCTTCTCACCCTCCATCTGTATTTTAAATTCCACCATATTGTGATCGCTCCTTCTGAGAGGATCCCTAACTATGAGATCCTGAATCAATCCTGTCTCATTACACAGGACCAGATCTAGGACCGCTTGTTCCCTCGTAGGTTCCATTACATACTGTTCGAGGAAACTATCGTGGATACATTCTATAAACTCCTCCTCAAGGCTGCCTTGACCGACCTGGTTAAACCAATCAACATGTAGATTAAAATCCCCCATAATAACTGCTGTACCATTTCTACATGCATCTGTTATTTCTTTGTTTATTGCCTGCCCCACCATAATGTTACTATTTGGTGGCCTATAGATTACTCCTATCAGTGACTTTTTCACCTTACTATTCCTGATTTCCACCCAAATGGATTCAACCTTATCCTCCATAGCACCGATGTCATCCCTTACTGTTGCCCGGATGTCATCCTTAAATAACAGAGCTACACCACCTCCCTTACCATCCACTCTGTCCTTCCGAAAAGTTTGATACCCTCGGATATTTAACTCCCAGTCGTGACCATCCTTTAACCATGTTTCAGTAATGGCCACTAAATAATAGTCATTCACGATGATTTGCGCCATCAACTCATTTACCTTATTCCGAATACTACGAGCATTCAGGTAAAGTACACTTATGTTGACTTTTTTTACCTCTGTTCTTAATCTTAACACCTCGATCAGTAACCTCTCCTAAGTTATATTTCCTCTTAACCTTTCTCCTAATTTTCCTTGTCGTCGAACCCATATCTTCCTGAAACAACCTGCCGCGTCGCTTACCATTAATGTTTTCACTTCCCGTTTTATTTCTTTTAGTATTCCTGGTCCTATTCATTGAGCTCCCCTCAGTCACTGTACCTTGTACTGTCGCCCTTTTTGATTTTTGACTATGGCTTCTTGCCTTACACTTTCCCCCTTACTGCCTTTTATTTCTGTTCCTGTTTTACTACCTTCCAACTTCCCGCATCGGTTCCCATTCCCCTGCCACATTAGTTTAAACTCTCCAGTATAGATGGGTTAGTGGATTAGCTACAATCTCCAGACTGGTATAGATGGGCTAGTGGGATGGCTACAATCTCCAGACTGGTATAGATGGGTTAGTGGATTAGCTACAATCTCCAGACTGGTATGGATGGGTTAGTGGGGATACTACAATCTCCAGACTGGTATAGATGGGTTAGTGGATTAGCTACAATCTCCAGACTGGTATAGATGGGTTAGTGGGATGGCTACAATCTCCAGACTGGTATAGATGGGTTAGTGGATTAGCTACAATCTCCAGACGGGTATAGATGGTTTAGTGGGATGGCTACAATCACCGGACTGGTATAGATGGGTTAGTGGGATGGCTACAATCTCCCGATTGGTATAGATGGGTTAGTGGGATGGCAACAATCTCCAGACTGGTATAGATGGGTTACTGGAATGGCAACAATCTCCAGACTGGTATAGATGGGTTACTGGGATAGCTACAATCTCCAGACTGGTATAGATGGGTTAGTGGGATGGCTACAATCTCCAGACTGGTATAGATGGGTTATGGGATAGCTACAATCACCAGACTGGTAGAGATGGGCTAGTGGGATGGTGTAGAAGCCAAGTATTTCAAATACAACTAGTATAGGTAAAAGATAGCTGTTTAAGCATAAATGTTGAGCCCCACTTTTAATACCCATTTATACAGCATAATTCACTTATACTGAAGTCCGTTGTTCTGGCAAATGCATATTTTCAAAGACAGTGTGACATTAAAAAAAAGCACAGTTGCAAGATAATTTGACTCTGTCTTGTGCTAATTGTCAAGGCCAAGGGCTGAATACACAGCAACATGAAGGCACCATTGTTCACAATGCAGATAACAGCTGGGTCAGAAAAGCTGATGTTGCACATTGAAGATGGACGGCTTGCCATCAAATCAAATGTGTTTGAGTCTAACCCAAACCAATTAGGATTATATTGGGGTGTAATTAGATGACTTAAGACAGATATGAAAGTGTATAACTGAAAAGTTTCTCCCGGCCATTTTAGGTTAAGTTTTGTCTTTCTGTTAGTTTAGTCAGTTTTTGCCTTTGATTCTAGTCTCCATTTTAGTTTATGTCTTTTGGGGGTTCTGTCAGTCTAACAGTCTGTGTCAGTGATGTTAGTCCACTTTTGACTTTGAGTTTGAGTTTAGCTGAAGATTAGCTTTCTCTCTCTCTTCATGTTTCATTGCCAGACTTTGACCGTTTAAAAGTTACTTTCGAGCTGTCTGCCTAAGCAAAGAAAGATAATGTCTGTAATTCTCTGAAAGCTTCGAATTGTCTACGAATTGCCTTTTAAATGACTTTCAAATTGTAATCAAGCGACTACAAATAAAACAATTCTTTTTGGCACCTGAGGAGTTTATACTGCAAATTTCTGCTGAGTTCCAGTATTCGCAAAGTACTACTGATAACCGAATAGCAGAGATGATATAAATTCCTTCAACTTTACACAGTCGAATAATACAAGGAATCGAACAACTTAACACAGTCTACAAATATTACAAATCTTATAACTTGTCGTATTGCGCCAGGACTTGATTCATCAACTAAGTTTCCCCCAAACTTGGCGTATTTCGACAGGTTAAGATTCCCCTAAATTATAGTTTCCTTTAATTGGCGTAGTCAGGCAGTCGGGGGGGGGGGGGGGGGGGGGGGGGGGGGGGGGGAGTACTGAGGACGACCTTCGGAGGCCCAGGTGACGACGGAAAGCTTCGAAGATAATCGGAGGAGGTCGGGAAGCTTCGGAGATAATCGGAGGAGGCCCAGAAGACAGCCGGAACCCACGGCTAGACTGGGGTAAGAAATATCTTTTTCACCCATTAAAAGTCTTAAAGCCGCATCAATCAGTACTTCGACCCTTGAAAAGAACATTTTTTATAGACTGTGTTAAATAAATCAAGTGCCAGTCGGTCGGTCAGACTATCAGACGTGACTGGAAGATGAGTCACTGCAGTAACTAAAATAAAACGTCAGTCAGCGATCAAGAAAAGTTATGGCTGATCCTAATCAAAGTGTAGATTCAGAGCCTTTAGCAGACAGAAAATTACTCCCCACTACATCCAAGGGGGGTGCTGGAATACCAGATGCTTCTGTTGAAGATATGTTGGGGGATTGTAGATCTTTCACTCGTAGACATTTTAACCTATGTGAAACCTCAAAAAAAATTGAATCAAAGTATGATATCCCCAGAGGACAGTGGTCCTTCAATAATATCAAGAGAGCATGGGGAAAATGCACACGATTACACGGTGCAGAACGTGTAAAATGGTCCCTGGTAATTACGGGACAGATACACAGTCAGCAAGAGATCATTGTTAAAAATAAAAGTGATCATCAGCTTCAGTCCACTAAAGACCAACTAAGTGCAGTTCTTGAAGATTTTCAAGATGCGAAATCCAAACTTGAGCATTATGATGAAATTAGAACAGATTTGCAAAATAAAACCTCTGAACTCCAGCAGTTAAATGTTCAAATCGCAGAATTTCAAAATCAAGTTTTTAAAGTGGAGTCAGAATTCCAAAATCAAGTTTTTAAAATGGAGTCAAAATACCAACAGCTGCAATTAAATACTGAACGAAGTGATGATGAGTATAGGTCTACTAAAAGGCAATTAATTACAGTTGTTGAAGAATTGCAAGATGCAAAATCCAAACTTGAAACAGATTTGCAAGATGCAAAATCCAAACTTGAGCATTCTGATGAAATTAAAACAGATTTGCAAGTTGCAAAATCCAAACTTGAAACAGAATTGCAAGATGCAAAATCCAAACTTGAAACAGATTTGCAAGATGCAAAATCCAAACTTGAGCATTCTGATGAAATTAAAACAGATTTGCATGTTGCAAAATCCAAACTTGAGCATTATGATGAAATTAAAACAGAATTGCAAGATGCAAAATCCAAACTTGAAACAGAATTGCAAGATGCAAAATCCAAACTTGAGCATAATGATGAAATTAAAACAGAATTGCAAGATGCAAAATCCAAACTTGAAACAGATTTGCAAGATGCAAAATCCAAACTTGAGCATTCTGATGAAATTAAAACAGAATTGCAAGATGCAAAATCCAAACTTGAGCATTTTGATGAAATTAAAACTGAATTGCAAGATGCAAAATCCAAACTTGAGCATTATGATGAAATTAAAACAGAACTGCAAGATGCAAAATCCAAACTTGAGCATTCTGATGAAATTAAAACAGATTTACGAGTTGCAAAATCCAAACTTGAGCATCATGATGAAATTAAAACAGATTTGCAAAACAAAACCTCTGAACTCCAGCAGTTCTCTTTTCAAATAACAGAATTCCAAAATCAAGTCTTTGAAGTGGAGTCAAAATACCGACAATTGCAATTAAAAACTGAGCGAATTGAACTTGAAAATTGCAAGTTAGTGAAAGAAAGATGTGTTTTAGAAAGAAATATAACCAGCGTGACTGAACATTGTAATTCTTTGACAAACATGCTTTCTGTACAAAAGATTGAACAAACTCAGAAAGCAGTCCAAGCCACCCACCTAGTGGCACAATCGGCAATTGCACAGCCGAGATCAATTGTTAAAAATAAATCATTTTCTCTGTCGGATGAATCAGACGAAGACAGTGTTCCTACAATACAAAATACTAAAGCAATTCGACTAGCCCCTTTAAAACGCAAACGGGTTAGAGTTGGAAGCAAAAAAATAGAAGATGGTGAAACTATCACTAGAAACATATTTGACCACCAATGGGTTCATGAACAAATTGATCCTTCTAAAATTGACGAATGGTCCAAGGGTCTTCCACACCCTAAAAAGGGTGGTAAGATCACATGGGATGGAATTCACAGATTACAAGCCATTTACAGTCTCCACCCATTTGATGGAGTACAAATTCTGACTATCATGCTAGGTACTCGTATAAGTTCAACCCTTAGAAATGAAGTAGAAGTTGCCCTTGGAGACGATTTGCAAAATTTAGAAGCTGGTTGGCTAACAATCAAGAATTGGCTATTACAATTTCCCCCCCCCCCCCCCCCCCCCCCCCGAGGACCAATTGGTCTAAGATCACAGCTTGCTTTCAAAAAAAGAAAGAAGATATTCAGGATTTTGAGGAAAGATTTTTACGTACTTGGATGGAATATTCAGGGATGACACTCGACCAGGAAAATGACACATGGGATGCAAGCACTTTAAGTCCATTAAAAACGGCTTTTATAGCCGGTGTTAAACCTGGAGTTTCTGCTGCCTTGAATTTGGTTTTACCAGCTTGGGCCACAGCTGGCACATACCGAGACATAGTTGACCGATGCATTCAGATAGATCGTGGTTTGCACAATCAGGCAACTTTTAACACTGCAGCTGCTCAAATGCAGCCTATTGCTCAAATCCAGCCCATGTTACCTGCTGCTCCAGCCGCGGCTGTTGCAGCACCTGCAGGAATATCAGCAGTAACTACAATTTCACCACCAGCGCCAGGGCAAACATGTACCCTTGCTCCATTAAAATCACGTAAGAAAATACCACAATGTCTTTCCTGTGGTAGAGTAGGACACTGGATGGCAAAATGCTATCAAAAACAATGGATGGATTCAAGAGATGATAATGAAGTAGACAATGTTCACTACAATACATCTCCACCTCGTGGTCAACCATGTAACACGTACCAACAAGACACACCCAGTTTGGCTTCTGGTCAGCAACACTGGCTAAGCAACTACAACCATGGTTTGCTTTTACAGTTAATCAACAACAGTATCATAATAGCCCAACTGTTTACCACATGGCTTTACAGAATCATCTCAGGCAACTGCCTGTTCGGCCTTCCACCATTATCCAATATGAAGATGATGTTCTGATAACCTCTATCAATAAAGATGATCATGACAAAGATTTACGGATGGTGTTGAACCACCTCAGTACTAACAGTCGCAAAGCTAGCTTTCACAAAGCACAAACTGCCCAGAAAGATGTTTACTTGGGACAGAAAATTTCCAAACGAAAAAGGGAACTTACTCAGAAGAGAACGGCTGCCATCAAAGCAGCTAAAGAACCCTCAATGTATCGCTAAAAAGTTGCCAAGAACTGTCAACTTAAGAAAACTGTCATTCTGAACGTTGCTTTATTAATTTAAAGAAATTAACATATCTTGTTAGCTGTGTTTCCAACTGTACAGGAAGTCAGATCTTTCTTGGGCCTCTGTAATTTTAACAGAAATTGGATTGATTCTTATACTCAGTTCCAGCCATTAAATGATCTTTTAAAAGGAAACAGAAAATCAAAAGATCAAGTTAAACTCAATTCAGAACAAAAACAATCATTTCTGAATTTGAAAAAGGTCTTGTGTTCGGCACCAGCCTTAGGTATTCCAAACAACGGAAAACCTGTTCCCATGTTTGTTCATGAAAGAGATGGTTACATGACTGCAGTTCTAGCCCAGGAACATGGTGATCAGTTAAGACCAGTTGGGTACTATTCCCTTAAACTTGACAATGTGGCACAAGCATTTGGCAGTTGTTTACGAGCCATGGAAGCCACATGTCGAGCTGTAATGATGACATCAGGCCTTGTTCTCGACCAAAAATTAATCATTAAATGTCCACACTCAGTCCATTCTCTACTATCCATGAACAGAGTGTCACAAGTTACATCAGCGAGATGGACTAGGTGGACAGCAGTACTGGACGCTCCCAACCTATATTTTCACAAAGCTAGTCCTATAAACCCATCATCCTTGCTCCCGCTTCCCGAGGATCAAAAGGGAGGGGAGGGAGAAGGGCATGACTGTGTGAAAATAATAGAGGAAATGGAAGAAGTACACTTAGTAGAAGAAGAGCCACTACAGAACCCAGATTTAATCCTATTCACTGATGGTTCCTCTTTTATTGACAAGAAAAGCTGGGTGGGCAGTCACAAGCCCATACGAAGTATTAGCTGAAGGAAGCTTGCCCCCAGGTACATCAGCTCAGCAGGCCGAATTAAAGGCACTAACAGAAGCATGTCATGTGGCAAGAGATAAAACTGCTAACATCTATACTGACTCCAGATATGGTTTTGGAGTAGCACATGATTTTGGCCATCTGTGGAGAAAAAGAGGATTTTTCACAACGGCAGGTACACCTATCCGAAATGGACAGGAAGTACAAAATCTTCTAGAAGCTATGGTTTTACCAAAAGAAGTATCAGTTCTAAAATGCAAAGCCCATACTCATGGAGACTCTATGGAAGCAAGAGGAAATGCTCTTGCTGACCAAGCAGCGAGGGAAGCTGCCTCCCTTTGTGCCTCTCAGTGGCATCAGGAATCCAGTCACATTTACAAATTGGGAGTAACTACCTTATTACATGATTTACGTGAAATGCAGAATGATTGTACAAAGGAAGAAAAATGGACATGGTTAGAATCAGGTATTCAACCAGGTGATGATGATGACATTTGGAGAGAAGTTCAAACTTGTAAACCAGTTGCACCACAATCGCTAATGCCTTTTTTAGCTCAACAAATTCATTCATGGGGACACATATCACCTCAACAAATGATGGATCGATTCCATAGAAGTTGGTGTGGTAAAGGATTCAAAAAACATGCACAATTGGTAGCAAACCGCTGTGTAACCTGTCAAAAGAATAACTTGGGACCCATAACATCAATGCCTCAATTAAGAGCTCCTGCTCCTGCAGGTCCATTCCAGGATATACAGGTAGATTACATCAGCCTTCCTAAATGTCAAAAGTACAATGACGTCCTTGTAATAGTGGATAAATTCTCCAGATGGGTGGAAGCTGCTCCAGCTAGAAGAGGGACAGCTGCCCATACAGCCAAAGTGCTATGCAAAGACTTTATCCCTAGATGGGGAGTTCCAGCTAGCATTGACTCAGACAATGGATCCCACTTCACAGGTGCTGTTTGTAAGGAAGTCTGTAAACTACTAAACATTAACTGGAATTTACACTGTCCTTATCATCCACAATCATCGGGACAAGTGGAACGTATGAATCGAACTTTGAAAGAAAGACTGTCCAAATACAGCCAGGAAGGCATGAACTGGGTCCAAGCTTTGCCAATAGTGTTATGCAGTATTAGAGCTACACCAAACAGAACAACAGGCCTGAGTCCATTTGAAATCATCACAGGCAGACCAATGTCTCTGCCAGGAACTATTGACTTGCGGAAAGCAGACTGTCATTTAATGAGTGATGCTTTGTTGTCTTACTGTCAAGATCTAACAAATGCAGTTAGCTCTGCTTCTCAACAGGTGTTAGCTGCGTGGGGAGATCCTCCAGAAGGTGGGCACGACCTGGTGCCTGGTGAAGAAGTGTATGTTAAAAAGCTGCAAAAGGAACCCTTAGGATCAAAGTGGGAAGGTCCTTTCGTAATCCTTCTCACCACCCAAACCGCTGTGAAGTTAAAAGGAAAGAAAAGTTGGATTCACGCATCACACGTGAAGCGCGCGTACAAGTAAAATGTTTGCCGCAATTTTAATTTTCAGTTATTTGATTGGCTTTGTGAACGTTGTATCAGAACTGAATAAGAACACATTCCTTTACACATCTACGATATATGCTAAAAACTTTAATATTTCTAATTATTGGGTATGCATTGCAACCCCAACTAACTCAGGGGAGGGTATTCCCTTTCTAACTATTCCCTTTAATGCTTCAGAAACGGCAGAATGGTACATCTATCAAAGTGTCCCTCACTCTGTGGTGATCCGTTCTGGAGCATATTCATGTGAAAAAGGGAGGTTCCAGGTTCGCATCCAAAAATATATTAAACTATGGAAATCTGCAGGTTATCCACTAAATACCTTTTTAGGCTGGCACCAACTTAAATATAACCCTAACCAAAAACCTCAACATCTCAACCTCCCAACTAATGGTAAACTAAACGGATCAATTTGCTTCATGAGTAAGAACCCTAAAGGGATACAAATGGGTAATAGTATTTGTACTAATTATGAAGATGTTAACACAGCTTATAAATGTACAAACGATCTCTTACAAAGAGTTCTGCGGTCCTCAAAGATAACAGGCATACCTAATCTCAAAAATAATAAAACATTCGAAGACCGATGGTTCTTAGAAAATATTTACTTATATTCTGCTTATAATGGAACTTATTTTATTTGTGGTAATGAAGCATATCCTTGGCTCCCAACATCCTGGTCAGGATCTTGCTATTTAGGATACATTGTACCGGCTATTCGTCATAGAACATAGAACAATACAGCGCAGTACAGGCCCTTCGGCCCACGATGTTGCACCGAAACAAAAGCCATCTAACCTACACTATGCCATTATCATCCATATGTTTATCCAATAAACTTTTAAATGCCCTCAATGTTGGCGAGTTCACTACTGTAGCAGGTAGGGCATTCCACGGCCTCACTACTCTTTGCGTAAAGAACCTACCTCTGACCTCTGTCCTATATCTATTACCCCTCAGTTTAAAGTTATGTCCCCTCGTGCCAGCCATATCCATCCGCGGGAGAAGGCTCTCACGGTCCACCCTATCCAACCCCCTGATCATTTTGTATGCCTCTATTAAGTCTCCTCTTAACCTTCTTCTCTCCAACGAAAACAACCTCAAGTCCATCAGCCTTTCCTCATAAGATTTTCCCTCCATACCAGGCAACATCCTGGTAAATCTCCTCTGCACCCGCTCCAAAGCCTCCACGTCCTTCCTATAATGCGGTGACCAGAACTGTACGCAATACTCCAAATGCGGCCGTACCAGAGTTCTGTACAGCTGCAACATGACCTCCCGACTCCGGAACTCAATCCCTCTACCAATAAAGGCCAACGCTCCATAGGCCTTCTTCACAACCCTATCAACCTGGGTGGCAACTTTCAGGGATCTATGTACATGGACACCTAGATCCCTCTGCTCATCCACACTTTCAAGAACTTTACCATTAGCCAAATATTCCGCATTCCTGTTATTCCTTCCAAAGTGAATCACCTCACACTTCTCTACATTAAACTCCATTTGCCACCTCTCAGCCCAGCTCTGCAGCTTATCTATATCCCTCTGTAACCTGCTACATCCTTCCACACTATCGACAACACCACCAACTTTAGTATCGTCTGCAAATTTACTCACCCACCCTTCTGCGCCTTCCTCTAGGTCATTGATAAAAATGACAAACAGCAACGGCCCCAGAACAGATCCTTGTGGTACTCCACTTGTGACTGTACTCCATTCTGAACATTTCCCATCAACCACCACCCTCTGTCTTCTTTCAGCTAGCCAATTTCTGATCCACATCTCTAAATCACCCTCAATCCCCAGCCTCCGTATTTTTTGCAATAGCCTACCGTGGGGAACCTTATCAAACGCTTTGCTGAAATCCATATACACCACATCAACTGCTCTACCCTCGTCTGCCTGTTCAGTCACCTTCTCAAAGAACTCAATAAGGTTTGTGAGGCATGACCTACCCTTCACAAAGCCATGCTGACTATCCCTGATCATATTATTCCTATCTAAATGATTATAAATCTTGTCCCTTATAATCCCCTCCAAGACTTTACCCACTACAGACGTGAGGCTCACCGATCTATAGTTGCCGGGGTTGTCTCTGCTCCCCTTTTTGAACAAAGGGACCACATTTGCTGTCCTCCAGTCCTCTGGCACTATTCCTGTAGCCAATGATGACATAAAAATCAAAGCCAAAGGTCCAGCAATCTCTTCCCTGGCCTCCCATAGAATCCTAGGATAAATCCCATCAGGTCCCGGGGACTTATCTATTTTCAGCCTGTCCAGAATTGCCAACACCTCTTCCCTACGTACCTCAATGCCGTCTATTCTATTAGCCTGGGGCTCAGCATTCTCCTCCACAACATTATCTTTTTCCTGAGTGAATACTGACGAAAAATATTCATTTAGTATCTCGCCTATCTCTTCAGACTCCACACACAATTTCCCATCCCTGTCCTTGACTGGTCCTACTCTTTCCCTAGTCATTCGCTTATTCCTGACATACCTATAGAAAACTTTTGGGTTTTCCTTGATCCTTCCTGCCAAATACTTCTCATGTCCCCTCCTTGCTCGTCTTAGCTCTCTCTTTAGATCCTTCCTCGCTACCTTGTAACTATCCATCGCCCCAACCGAAACTTCACACTTCATCTTCACATAGGCCTTCTTCTTCCTCTTAACAAGAGATTCCACTTCCTTGGTAAACCACGGTTCCCTCGCTCGACGCCTTCCTCCCTGTCTGACCGGTACATACTTATCAAGAACACGCAGTAGCTGATCCTTGAACAAGCCCCACTTATCCAGTGTGCCCAACATTTGCAGCCTACTTCTCCACCTTATCCCCCCCAAGTCACGTCTAATGGCATCATAATTGCCCTTCCCCCAGCTATAACTCTTGCCCTGCGGTGTATACTTATCCCTTTCCATCATTAACGTAACGTCATGTGATTAATCTTCCTCATGCTTCAGAAGCAGTTGCTCGAAGGAACAAACGTTCCATTTTCTTAAAAGATGCAATTTTTGATAGAATGATTCCATTCTATCAGGAAATGAGGATGGAGAATAAATTGAATAAAATAACAACCATCATACAAAACGTAGCCGATTACACCGCCACTGCCCTAGATAAAATTTCTGACGAAATGCGAGCAATTAGAACCGTGGTATTACAAAATTGAATGGCACTTGACTATGTGCTAGCTGGAAAAGGTGGCACCTGCGCCCTGATTGGCGCAGAGTGTTGCACTTTCATTCCCGATAACTCGAAAGAAGTTAAAGATTTGGCATTACATATCCAAAACGAAATCAAAAAACTTGATCCACCCCAATTTGTCTCTCTCTGGGATAAAATTTGTGGGTGGCTTGGACCCACTGGAATGTCCACAATAAGAATAATCTCATTCTCCTGTGTAGCTGTATTCACCATTTACATAACATACCAATGTGCTAAGTGCATAAAAAAACCTATTCGCTAAACGCAGGGGACCAACTATCAGAATGATTCAAACTAACCCAACTGTACCCGTAATTGATGAACTTGAGCTGAAATACTATTATTGAAATATTACTGATCAATCAACTATTTGACTATTATTAACATATTATATAATTTATTAATACTGAATCAGTAGGATCAAATTTGATTAATTCATTAATTATAATAATTATTTTGACTGTATTATTAACATTGTATAATTTATTAATACTGAATCAGTAGGGTCAAATTTGATTAATCTATTAATTATAATAATTATTTTGAAATGCCTGTTGCAATGTTAATTCCATTTTGTTGTTTAAAACTGCAATGATTCTTTGCGCTTTTACCTATCCTATCGCATTAATGATGTATTTTAATCTTTCCTGATATATCTCAATTTTTCGATTTATCAAAGGGCCGACTGTAGAAGCCAAGTATTTCAAATACAACTAGTATAGGTAAAAGATAGCTGTTTAAGCATAAATGTTGAGCCCCACTTTTAATACCCATTTATACAGCATAATTCACTTATACTGAAGTCCGTTGTTCTGGCAAATGCATATTTTCAAAGACAGTGTGACATTAAAAAAAAAGAGCACAGTTGCAAGATAATTTGACTCTGTCTTGTGCTAATTGTCAAGGCCAAGGGATTGAATACACAGCAACATGAAGGCACCATTGTTCACAATGCAGATAACAGCTAGGTCATAAAAGCTGATGTTGCACATTGAAGATGGACGGCTTGCCATCAAATCAAATGTGTTTGAGTCTAACCCAAACCAATTAGGATTATATTGGGGTGTAATTAGATGACTTAAGACAGATATGAAAGTGTATAACTGAAAAGTTTCTCCCGGCCATTTTAGGTTAAGTTTTGTCTTTCTGTTAGTTTAGTCAGTTTTTGCCTTTGATTCTAGTCTCCATTTTAGTTTATGTCTTTTGGGGGTTCTGTCAGTCTACCAGTCTGTGTCAGTGATGTTAGTCCACTTTTGACTTTGAGTTTGAGTTTAGCTGAAGATTAGCTTTCTCTCTCTCTTCATGTTTCATTGCCAGACTTTGACCGTTTAAAAGTTACTTTCGAGCTGTCTGCCTAAGCAAAGAAAGATAATGTCTGTAATTCTCTGAAAGCTTCGAATTGTCTACGAATTGCCTTTTAAATGACTTTCAAATTGTAATCAAGCGACTACAAATAAAACAATTCTTTTTGGCACCTGAGGAGTTTATACTGCAAATTTCTGCTGAGTTCCAGTATTCGCAAAGTACTACTGATAACCGAATAGCAGAGATGATATAAATTCCTTCAACTTTACACAGTCGAATAATACAAGGAATCGAACAACTTAACACAGTCTACAAATAGTACAAATCTTACAACTTGTCGTATTGCGCCAGGACTTGATTCATCAACTAAGCTTACCCCAAACGTGGCGTATTTCGACAGGTTAAGATTCCCATAAATTATAGTTTCTTTCAGATGGCTACAAACTCCAGACTGGTATAGATGGGTTAGTGGGATGGCTGCAATCTCCAGACTGGTATAGATGGGTTAGTGCGATGGCTACAATCTCCAGACTGGTATAGATGGTTAGTGGGATGGCTAAAATCTCCAGACTGGTATAGATGGGTTAGTGGGATGGCTACAATCTCCAGACTGGTATAGATGGGTTAGTGGATTAGCTACAATCTCCAGACTGGTATAGATGGGTTAGTGGATTAGCTACAATCTCCAGACTGGTATAGATTGGTCACTGGGATAGCTACAATCTCCAGACTGGTATAGATGGGTTAGTGGATTAGCTACAATCTCCTGACTGGTATAGATGGGTTAGTGGGATAGCTACAATCTCCAGACTGGTATAGATGGGTTACTGGGATAGCTACAATCTCCAGACTGGTATAGATGGGTTACTGGGATAGCTACAATCTCCAGACTGGTATAGATGGGTTAGTGGGATGGCTACAATCTCCAGACTGGTATAGATGGGTTACTGGGATAGCTACAATCTCCAGACTGGTATAGATGTGTTAGTGGATTAGCTACAATCTCCAGACTGGTATAGATGGGTTAGTGGGATGGCTACAATCTCCAGACTGGTATAGATGTGTTAGTGGATTAGCTACAATCTCCAGACTGGTATAGATGGGTTAGTGGGACAGCTCCAATCTCCAGACTGGTTTAGATGGGCTAGTGGATTAGCTACAATCTCCAGACTGGTATAGATGGGTTAGTAGATTAGCTACAATCTCCAGACTGGTATAGATGGGTTAGTAGATTAGCTACAATCACCGGACTGGTATAGATGGGGTAGTGGATTAGCTACAATCTCCAGACGGGTATAGATGGTTTAGTGGGATGGCTACAATCACCGGACTGGTATAGATGGGTTAGTGGGATGGCTATCTCCAGACTGGTATAGATGGGTTACTGGGATAGCTACAATCTCCAGACTGGTATAGATGGGTTAGTGGGATGGCTACAATCTCCCGATTGGTATAGATGGGTTAGTGGGATAGCTACAATCTCCAGACTGGTATAGATGGGTTAATGGGATGGCAACAATCTCCAGACTGGTATAGATGGGTTACTGGGATAGCTACAATCTCCAGACTGGTATAGATGGGTTAGTGGGATGGCTACAATCTCCAGACTGGTATAGATGGGTTAGTGGATTAGCTACAATCTCCAGACTGGTATAGATGTGTTAGTGGATTAGCTACAATCTCCAGACTGGTATAGATGGGTCAGTGGATTAGCTACAATCTCCAGACTGGTATAGATGGGTTAGTGGATTAGCTACAATATCCAGACTGGTATAGATGGGTTACTGGGATAGCTACAATCTCCAGACTGGTATAGATGGGTGAGTGGATTAGCTACAATCTCCAGACTGGTATAGATGGGTTAGTGGATTAGCTACAATCTCCAGACTGGTATAGATGGGTTAGTGGATTAGCTACAATCTCCAGACTGGTATAGATTGGTCACTGGGATAGCTACAATCTCCAGACTGGTATAGATGGGTTAGTGGATTAGCTACAATCTCCAGACTGGTATAGATGGGTTAGTGGGATGGCTACAATCTCCAGACTGGTATAGATGGGTTAGTGGATTAGCTACAATCTCCAGACTGGTATAGATGGGTTAGTGGATTAGCTACAATCTCCAGACTGGTATAGATGGGTTAGTGGATTAGCTACAATCTCCAGACTGGTATAGATTGGTCGCTGGGATAGCTCCAATCTCCAGACTGGTATAGATGGGTTAGTGGATTAGCTACAATCTCCTGACTGGTATAGATGGGTTAGTGGGATGTCTCCAATCTCCAGACTGGTATAGATGGGTCACTGGGATAGCTACAATCTCCAGACTGGTATAGATGCGTTACTGGGATAGTTACAATCTCCAGACTGGTATAGATGGGTTAGTGGGATGGCTACAATCTCCAGACTGGTATAGATGGGTTACTGGGATAGCTACAATCTCCAGACTGGTATAGATGTGTTAGCGGATTAGCTACAATCTCCAGACTGGTATAGATGGGTTAGTGGGATGGCTACAATCTCCAGACTGGTATAGATGGGTTAGTGGGATAGCTCCAATCTCCAGACTGGTTTAGATGGGCTAGTGGATTAGCTACAATCTCCAGACTGGTATAGATGGGTTAGTAGATTAGCTACAATCTCCAGACTGGTATAGATGGGTTAGTAGATTAGCTACAATCACCGGACTGGTATAGATGGGGTAGTGGATTAGCTACAATCTCCAGACGGGTATAGATGGTTTAGTGGGATGGCTACAATCACCGGACTGGTATAGATGGGTTAGTGGGATAGCTCCAATCTCCAGACTGGTTTAGATGGGTTAGTGGGATAGCTACAATCTCCAGACTGGTATAGATGGACTAGTGGATTAGCTACAATCTCCAGACTGGTATAGATGGGTTAGTGGGATGGCTATCTCCAGACTGGTATAGATGGGTTACTGGGATAGCTACAATCTCCAGACTGGTATAGATGGGTTAGTGGGATGGCTACAATCTCCCGATTGGTATAGATGGGTTAGTGGGATAGCTACAATCTCCAGACTGGTAGAGATGGGTTAATGGGATGGCAACAATCTCCAGACTGGTATAGATGGGTTACTGGGATAGCTACAATCTCCAGACTGGTATAGATGGGTTAGTGGGATGGCTACAATCTCCAGACTGGTATAGATGGGTTAGTGGATTAGCTACAATCTCCAGACTGGTATAGATGTGTTAGTGGATTAGCTACAATCTCCAGACTGGTATAGATGGGTCAGTGGATTAGCTACAATCTCCAGACTGGTATAGATGGGTTAGTGGGATGGCAACAATCTCCAGACTGGTATAGATGGGTTACTGGGATGGCAACAATCTCCAGACTGGTATAGATGGGTTACTGGGATAGCTACAATCTCCAGACTGGTATAGATGTGTTAGTGGATTAGCTACAATCTCCAGACGGGTATAGATGGGTCAGTGGATTAGCTACAATCTCCAGACTGGTATAGATGGGTTAGTGGGATGGCAACAATCTCCAGACTGGTATAGATGGGTTACTGGGATAGCTACAATCTCCAGACTGGTATAGATGTGTTAGTGGATTAGCTACAATCTCCAGCCTGGTAGAGATGGTTAGTGGATTAGCTACAATCTCCAGACTGGTATAGATGGGTTAGTGGGATGGCTACAATCTCCAGACTGGTATAGATGGGTTAGTGGATTAGCTACAATCTCCAGACTGGTATAGATGTGTTAGTGGATTAGCTACAATCTCCAGACTGGTATAGATGGGTCAGTGGATTAGCTACAATCTCCAGACTGGTATAGATGGGTTACTGGAATGGCTACAATCTCCAGACTGGTATAGATGGGTTACTGGAATAGCTACAATCTCCAGATGGTATAGATGGGCGAGTGGGATAGCTACAATCTCCAGACTGGTATAGATGGGTTACTGGGATAGCTACAATCTCCAGACTGGTATAGATGGGTTAGTGGGTAGCTCCAATCTCCAGACTGGTATAGATGGGTTAGTGGATTAGCTACAATCTCCACACTGGTATAGATGGGCTAGTGGGATAGCTACATTCTGCAGACTGGTATAGATGGGTTACTGGGCTAGCTACAATCTCCAGATTGGTATAGATGGGTTAGTGGATTAGCTCCAATCTCCAGACTGGTATAGATGGGTTAGTGGATTAGCTACAATCTCCAGACTGGTATAGATGGGTTAGTGGATTAGCTACAATCTCCAGACTGGTATAGATGGGTTAGTGGGATGGCTCCAATCTCCAGACTGGTATAGATGGGTTAGTGGATTAGCTACAATCTCCAGAAGGTATAGATGGGTTAGTGGGATGGCTACAATCTCCAGACTGGTATAGATGGGTTAGTGGATTAGCTACAATCTCCAGACTGGTATAGATGGGTTAGTGGGATGGCTACAATCTCCAGACTGGTATAGATGGGTTACTGGGATAGCTGCAATCTCCAGACTGGTATAGATGGGTTAGTGGGATGGCAACAATCTCCAGACTGGTATAGATGGGTTAGTGGGATGGCAACAATCTCCAGACTGGTATAGATGGGTTTAGTGGGATGGCTACAATCTCCAGACTGGTATAGATGGGTTACTGGGATGGCTACAATCTCCAGACTGGTATAGATGGGTTACTGTGATAGCTACAATCTCCAGATTGGTATAGATGGTTTAGTGGGATGGCTACAATCTCCAGACTGGTATAGATGGGTTAGTGGATTAGCTACAATCTCCAGACTGGGATAGATGTGTTAGTGGATTAGCTACAATCTCCAGACTGGTATAGATGGGTTAGTGGGTAGCTACAATCTCCAGATTGGTATAGATGGGTTAGTGGATTAGCTACAATCTCCAGACTGGTATAGATGGGCTAGTGGGATAGCTACATTCTCCAGACTGGTATAGATGGATTACTGGGATAGCTACAATCTCCAGATTTGTATAGTTGGGTTAGTGGGATGGCTACAATCTCCCGACTGGTATAGATGGGTTAGTGGGATGGCTACAATCTCCACATTGGTATAGATGGGTTTGTGGATTAGCTACAATCTCCAGACTGGTATAGATGGGTTAGTGGGATAGCTACAATCTCCAGACTGGTATAGATGGGTTAGTGGGATGGCTACAATCTCCAGACTGGTATAGATGGGTTAGTGGATTAGCTACAATCTCCAGACTGGTATAGATGGGTTAGTGGGATGGCTACAATCTCCAGATTTGTATAGTTGGGTTAGTGGGATGGCTACAATCTCCAGACTGGTAAAGATGGGTTAGTGGGATGGCTACAATCTCCAGACTGGTATAGATGGGTTAGTGGATTAGCTACAATCTCCAGACTGGTATCGATGGGTTAGTGGGATAGCTACAATCTCCAGACTGGTATAGATGGGTTAGTGGGATGGCTACAATCTCCAGACTGGTATAGATGGGTTACTGGGATAGCTACAATCTCCAGACTGGTATAGATGGGTTAGTGGGTAGCTCCAATCTCCAGATTGGTATAGATGGGTTAGTGGATTAGCTACAATCTCCACACTGGTATAGATGGGCTAGTGGGATAGCTACATTCTGCAGACTGGTATAGATGGGTTACTGGGCTAGCTACAATCTCCAGACTGGTATAGATGGGTTAGTGGGTAGCTCCAATCTCCAGACTGGTATAGATGGGTTAGTGGGTAGCTCCAATCTCCAGACTGGTATAGATGGGTTAGTGGATTAGCTACAATTTCCAGACTGGTATAGATGGGTTAGTGGGTTAGCTACAATCTCCAGACTGGTATAGATGGTTTAGGGGGATGGCGACAACCCCAGACAGGTATAGATGGGTTAGTGGATTAGCTACAATCTCCAGACTGGTATAGATGGGTTAGTGGATTAGCTACAATCTCCAGACTGGTATAGATGGGTTAGTGGGATGGCTCCAATCTCCAGACTGGTATAGATGGGTTAGTGGATTAGCTACAATCTCCAGAAGGTATAGATGGGTTAGTGGGATGGCTAGAATCTCCAGACTGGTATAGATGGGTTAGTGGATTAGCTACAATCTCCAGACTGGTATAGATGGGTTAGTGGGATGGCTACAATCTCCAGACTGGTATAGATGGGTTACTGGGATAGCTGCAATCTCCAGACTGGTATAGATGGCTAAGTGGGATGGCAACAATCTCCAGACTGGTATAGATGGGTTAGTGGGATGGCAACAATCTCCAGACTGGTATAGATGGGTTTAGTGGGATGGCTACAATCTCCAGACTGGTATAGATGGGTTACTGGGATGGCTACAATCTCCAGACTGGTATAGATGGGTTACTGTGATAGCTACAATCTCCAGATTGGTATAGATGGTTTAGTGAGATGGCTACAATCTCCAGACTGGTATAGATGGGTTAGTGGATTAGCTACAATCTCCAGACTGGGATAGATGTGTTAGTGGATTAGCTACAATCTCCAGACTGGTATAGATGGGTCAGGGGATTAGCTACAATCTCCAGACTGGGAGAGATGGGTTACTGGGATGGCTACAATCTCCAGACTGGTATAGATGGGTTACTGGGATAGCTACAATCTCCAGACTGGTATAGATGGGCGAGTGGGATAGCTGCAATCTCCAGACTGGTATAGATGGGCTAGTGGGATAGCTACAATCTCCAGACTGGTATAGATGGGTTACTGGGATAGCTACAATCTCCAGACTGGTATAGATGGGTTAGTGGGTAGCTACAATCTCCAGATTGGTATAGATGGGTTAGTGGATTAGCTACAATCTCCAGACTGGTATAGATGGGCTAGTGGGATAGCTACATTCTCCAGACTGGTATAGATGGATTACTGTGATAGCTACAATCTCCAGACTGGTATAGATGGGTTAGTGGGATGGCTACAATCTCCAGACTGGTATAGATGGGTTAGTGGGATGGCTACAATCTCCAGACTGGTATAGATGGGTTACTGGGATAGCTACAATCTCCAGACTGGTATAGATGGGTTAGTGGGATGGCTACAATCTCCCGAATGGTATAGATGGGTTAGTGGGATAGCTACAATCTCCAGACTGGTATAGATGGGTTAATGGGATGGCAACAATCTCCAGACTGGTATAGATGGGTCAGTGGATTAGCTACAATCTCCAGACTGGTATAGATGGGTTAGTGGGATGGCAACAATCTCCAGACTGGTATAGATGGGTTACTGGGATGGCAACAATCTCCAGACTGGTATAGATGGGTTACTGGGATAGCTACAATCTCCAGACTGGTATAGATGTGTTAGTGGATTAGCTACAATCTCCAGACGGGTATAGATGGGTCAGTGGATTAGCTACAATCTCCAGACTGGTATAGATGGATTAGTGGGATGGCAACAATCTCCAGACTGGTATAGATGGGTTACTGGGATAGCTACAATCTCCAGACTGGTATAGATGTGTTAGTGGGTAGCTCCAATCTCCAGACTGGTATAGATGGGTTAGTGGGTAGCTCCAATCTCCAGACTGGTATAGATGGGTTAGTGGATTAGCTACAATCTCCAGACTGGTATAGATGGTTTAGGGGGATGGCGACAACCCCAGACAGGTATAGATGGGTTAGTGGATTAGCTACAATCTCCAGACTGGTATAGATGGGTTAGTGGATTAGCTACAATCTCCAGACTGGTATAGATGGGTTAGTGGGATGGCTCCAATCTCCAGACTGGTATAGATGGGTTAGTGGATTAGCTACAATCTCCAGAAGGTATAGATGGGTTAGTGGGATGGCTACAATCTCCAGACTGGTATAGATGGGTTAGTGGATTAGCTACAATCTCCAGACTGGTATAGATGGGTTAGTGGGATGGCTACAATCTCCAGACTGGTATAGATGGGTTAGTGGGATGGCAACAATCTCCAGACTGGTATAGATGGGTTTAGTGGGATGGCTACAATCTCCAGACTGGTATAGATGGGTTACTGGGATGGCTACAATCTCCAGACTGGTATAGATGGGTTAGTGGGATGGCAACAATCTCCAGACTGGTATAGATGGGTTTAGTGGGATGGCTACAATCTCCAGACTGGTATAGATGGGTTACTGGGATGGCTACAATCTCCAGACTGGTATAGATGGGTTACTGTGATAGCTACAATCTCCAGATTGGTATAGATGGTTTAGTGGGATGGCTACAATCTCCAGACTGGTATAGATGGGTTAGTGGGATGGCAACAATCTCCAGACTGGTATAGATGGGTTAGTGGGATGGCAACAATCTCCAGACTGGTATAGATGGGTTTAGTGGGATGGCTACAATCTCCAGACTGGTATAGATGGGTTACTGGGATGGCTACAATCTCCAGACTGGTATAGATGGGTTACTGTGATAGCTACAATCTCCAGATTGGTATAGATGGTTTAGTGGGATGGCTACAATCTCCAGACTGGTATAGATGGGTTAGTGGATTAGCTACAATCTCCAGACTGGGATAGATGTGTTAGTGGATTAGCTACAATCTCCAGACTGGTATAGATGGGTCAGGGGATTAGCTACAATCTCCAGACTGGGAGAGATGGGTTACTGGGATGGCTACAATCTCCAGACTGGTATAGATGGGTTACTGGGATAGCTACAATCTCCAGACTGGTATAGATGGGCGAGTGGGATAGCTACAATCTCCAGACTGGTATAGATGGGCTAGTGGGATAGCTACAATCTCCAGACTGGTACAGATGGGTTACTGGGATAGCTACAATCTCCAGACTGGTATAGATGGGTTAGTGGGTAGCTACAATCTCCAGATTGGTATAGATGGGTTAGTGGATTAGCTACAATCTCCAGACTGGTATAGATGGGCTAGTGGGATAGCTACATTCTCCAGACTGGTATAGATGGATTACTGGGATAGCTACAATCTCCAGATTTGTATAGTTGGGTTAGTGGGATGGCTACAATCTCCCGACTGGTATAGATGGGTTAGTGGGATGGCTACAATCTCCACACTGGTATAGATGGGTTTGTGGATTAGCTACAATCTCCAGACTGGTATAGATGGGTTAGTGGGATAGCTACAATCTCCAGACTGGTATAGATGGGTTAGTGGGATGGCTACAATCTCCAGACTGGTATAGATGGGTTAGTTGATTAGCTACAATCTCCAGACTGGTATAGATGGGTTAGTGGGATGGCTACAATCTCCAGACTGGTATAGATGGGTTAGTGGATTAGCTACAATCTCCAGACTGGTATAGATGGGTTAGTGGGATGGCTACAATCTCCAGACTGGTATAGATGGGTTAGTGGGATGGCTACAATCTCCAGATTTGTATAGTTGGGTTAGTGGGATGGCTACAATCTCCAGACTGGTAAAGATGGGTTAGTGGGATGGCTACAATCTCCAGACTGGTATAGATGGGTTAGTGGATTAGCTACAATCTCCAGACTGGTATCGATGGGTTAGTGGGATAGCTACAATCTCCAGACTGGTATAGATGGGTTAGTGGGATGGCTACAATCTCCAGACTGGTATAGATGGGTTACTGGGATAGCTACAATCTCCAGACTGGTATAGATGGGTTAGTGGGTAGCTCCAATCTCCAGACTGGTATAGATGGGTTAGTGGATTAGCTACAATCTCCACACTGGTATAGATGGGCTAGTGGGATAGCTACATTCTGCAGACTGGTATAGATGGGTTACTGGGCTAGCTACAATCTCCAGACTGGTATAGATGGGTTAGTGGGTAGCTCCAATCTCCAGACTGGTATAGATGGGTTAGTGGGTAGCTCCAATCTCCAGACTGGTATAGATGGGTTAGTGGATTAGCTACAATCTCCAGACTGGTATAGATGGGTTAGTGGGTTAGCTACAATCTCCAGACTGGTATAGATGGTTTAGGGGGATGGCGACAACCCCAGACAGGTATAGATGGGTTAGTGGATTAGCTACAATCTCCAGACTGGTATAGATGGGTTAGTGGATTAGCTACAATCTCCAGACTGGTATAGATGGGTTAGTGGGATGGCTCCAATCTCCAGACTGGTATAGATGGGTTAGTGGATTAGCTACAATCTCCAGAAGGTATAGATGGGTTAGTGGGATGGCTACAATCTCCAGACTGGTATAGATGGGTTAGTGGATTAGCTACAATCTCCAGACTGGTATAGATGGGTTAGTGGGATGGCTACAATCTCCAGACTGGTATAGATGGGTTACTGGGATAGCTGCAATCTCCAGACTGGTATAGATGGCTAAGTGGGATGGCAACAATCTCCAGACTGGTATAGATGGGTTAGTGGGATGGCAACAATCTCCAGACTGGTATAGATGGGTTTAGTGGGATGGCTACAATCTCCAGACTGGTATAGATGGGTTACTGGGATGGCTACAATCTCCAGACTGGTATAGATGGGTTACTGTGATAGCTACAATCTCCAGATTGGTATAGATGGTTTAGTGAGATGGCTACAATCTCCAGACTGGTATAGATGGGTTAGTGGATTAGCTACAATCTCCAGACTGGGATAGATGTGTTAGTGGATTAGCTACAATCTCCAGACTGGTATAGATGGGTCAGGGGATTAGCTACAATCTCCAGACTGGGAGAGATGGGTTACTGGGATGGCTACAATCTCCAGACTGGTATAGATGGGTTACTGGGATAGCTACAATCTCCAGACTGGTATAGATGGGCGAGTGTGATAGCTGCAATCTCCAGACTGGTATAGATGGGCTAGTGGGATAGCTACAATCTCCAGACTGGTATAGATGGGTTACTGGGATAGCTACAATCTCCAGACTGGTATAGATGGGTTAGTGGGTAGCTACAATCTCCAGATTGGTATAGATGGGTTAGTGGATTAGCTACAATCTCCAGACTGGTATAGATGGGCTAGTGGGATAGCTACATTCTCCAGACTGGTATAGATGGATTACTGGGATAGCTACAATCTCCAGACTGGTATAGATGGGTTAGTGGGATGGCTACAATCTCCAGACTGGTATAGATGGGTTAGTGGGATGGCTACAATCTCCAGACTGGTATAGATGGGTTACTGGGATAGCTACAATCTCCAGACTGGTATAGATGGGTTAGTGGGATGGCTACAATCTCCCGAATGGTATAGATGGGTTAGTAGGATAGCTACAATCTCCAGACTGGTATAGATGGGTTAATGGGATGGCAACAATCTCCAGACTGGTATAGATGGGTTACTGGGATAGCTACAATCTCCAGACTGGTATAGATGGGTTAGTGGGATGGCTACAATCTCCAGACTGGTATAGATGGGCTAGTGGATTAGCTACAATCTCCAGACTGGTATAGATGTGTTAGTGGATTAGCTACAATCTCCAGACTGGTATAGATGGGTCAGTGGATTAGCTACAATCTCCAGACTGGTATAGATGGGTTAGTGGGATGGCAACAATCTCCAGACTGGTATAGATGGGTTACTGGGATGGCAACAATCTCCAGACTGGTATAGATGGGTTACTGGGATAGCTACAATCTCCAGACTGGTATAGATGTGTTAGTGGATTAGCTACAATCTCCAGACGGGTATAGATGGGTCAGTGGATTAGCTACAATCTCCAGACTGGTATAGATGGATTAGTGGGATGGCAACAATCTCCAGACTGGTATAGATGGGTTACTGGGATAGCTACAATCTCCAGACTGGTATAGATGTGTTAGTGGATTAGCTACAATCTCCAGCCTGGTAGAGATGGTTAGTGGATTAGCTACAATCTCCAGACTGGTATAGATGGGTTAGTGGGATGGCTACAATCTCCAGACTGGTATAGATGGGTTAGTGGATTAGCTACAATCTCCAGACTGGTATAGATGTGTTAGTGGATTAGCTACAATCTCCAGACTGGTGTAGATGGGTCAGTGGATTAGCTACAATCTCCAGACTGGTATAGATGGGTTACTGGGATGGCTACAATCTCCAGACTGGTATAGATGGGTTACTGGAATAGCTACAATCTCCAGATGGTATAGATGGGCGAGTGGGATAGCTACAATCTCCAGACTGGTATAGATGGGTTACTGGGATAGCTACAATCTCCAGACTGGTATAGATGGGTTAGTGGGTAGCTCCAATCTCCAGACTGGTATAGATGGGTTAGTGGATTAGCTACAATCTCCACACTGGTATAGATGGGCTAGTGGGATAGCTACATTCTGCAGACTGGTATAGATGGGTTACTGGGCTAGCTACAATCTCCAGACTGGTATAGATGGGTTAGTGGGTAGCTCCAATCTCCAGACTGGTATAGATGGGTTAGTGGGTAGCTCCAATCTCCAGACTGGTATAGATGGGTTAGTGGATTAGCTACAATCTCCAGACTGGTATAGATGGGTTAGTGGGTTAGCTACAATCTCCAGACTGGTATAGATGGTTTAGGGGGATGGCGACAACCCCAGACAGGTATAGATGGGTTAGTGGATTAGCTACAATCTCCAGACTGGTATAGATGGGTTAGTGGATTAGCTACAATCTCCAGACTGGTATAGATGGGTTAGTGGGATGGCTCCAATCTCCAGACTGGTATAGATGGGTTAGTGGATTAGCTACAATCTCCAGAAGGTATAGATGGGTTAGTGGGATGGCTACAATCTCCAGACTGGTATAGATGGGTTAGTGGGATGGCTACAATCTCCAGACTGGTATAGATGGGTTACTGGGATAGCTGCAATCTCCAGACTGGTATAGATGGGTTAGTGGCATGGCAACAATCTCCAGACTGGTATAGATGGGTTAGTGGGATGGCAACAATCTCCAGACTGGTATAGATGGGTTTAGTGGGATGGCTACAATCTTCAGACTGGTATAGATGGGTTACTGGGATGGCTACAATCTCCAGACTGGGATAGATGTGTTAGTGGATTAGCTACAATCTCCAGACTGGTATAGATGGGTCAGGGGATTAGCTAGAATCTCCAGACTGGGAGAGATGGGTTACTGGGATGGCTACAATCTCCAGACTGGTATAGATGGGTTACTGGGATAGCTACAATCTCCAGACTGGTATAGATAGGCGAGTGGGATAGCTACAATCTCCAGACTGGTATAGATGGGCTAGTGGGATAGCTACAATCTCCAGACTGGTATAGATGGGTTACTGGGATAGCTACAGTCTCCAGACTGGTATAGATGGGTTAGTGGGATAGCTACAATCTCCAGACTGGTATAGATGGGTTAGTGGATTAGCTACAATCTCCAGACTGGTATAGATGGGTTAGTGGGATGGCTACAATCTCCAGACTGGTATAGATGGGTTAGTGGATTAGCTACAATCTCCAGACTGGTATAGATGGGTTAGTGGGATGGCTACAATCTCCAGACTGGTATAGATGGGTTAGTGGGATGGCTACAATCTCCAGATTTGTATAGTTGGGTTAGTGGGATGGCTACAATCTCCAGACTGGTAAAGATGGGTTAGTGGGATGGCTACAATCTCCAGACTGGTATAGATGGGTTAGTGGATTAGCTACAATCTCCAGACTGGTATCGATGGGTTAGTGGGATAGCTACAATCTCCAGACTGGTATAGATGGGTTAGTGGGATGGCTACAATCTCCAGACTGGTATAGATGGGTTACTGGGATAGCTACAATCTCCAGACTGGTATAGATGGGTTAGTGGGTAGCTCCAATCTCCAGACTGGTATAGATGGGTTAGTGGATTAGCTACAATCTCCACACAGGTATAGATGGGCTAGTGGGATAGCTACATTCTGCAGACTGGTATAGATGGGTTACTGGGCTAGCTACAATCTCCAGACTGGTATAGATGGGTTAGTGGGTAGCTCCAATCTCCAGACTGGTATAGATGGGTTAGTGGGTAGCTCCAATCTCCAGACTGGTATAGATGGGTTAGTGGATTAGCTACAATCTCCAGACTGGTATAGATGGGTTAGTGGGTTAGCTACAATCTCCAGACTGGTATAGATGGTTTAGGGGGATGGCGACAACCCCAGACAGGTATAGATGGGTTAGTGGATTAGCTACAATCTCCAGACTGGTATAGATGGGTTAGTGGATTAGCTACAATCTCCAGACTGGTATAGATGGGTTAGTGGGATGGCTCCAATCTCCAGACTGGTATAGATGGGTTAGTGGATTAGCTACAATCTCCAGAAGGTATAGATGGGTTAGTGGGATGGCTACAATCTCCAGACTGGTATAGATGGGTTAGTGGATTAGCTACAATCTCCAGACTGGTATAGATGGGTTAGTGGGATGGCTACAATCTCCAGACTGGTATAGATGGGTTACTGGGATAGCTGCAATCTCCAGACTGGTATAGATGGGTTAGTGGGATGGCAACAATCTCCAGACTGGTATAGATGGGTTAGTGGGATGGCAACAATCTCCAGACTGGTATAGATAGGTTTAGTGGGATGGCTACAATCTCCAGACTGGTATAGATGGGTTACTGGGATGGCTACAATCTCCAGACTGGTATAGATGGGTTACTGTGATAGCTACAATCTCCAGATTGGTATAGATGGTTTAGTGGGATGGCTACAATCTCCAGACTGGTATAGATGGGTTAGTGGATTAGCTACAATCTCCAGACTGGGATAGATGTGTTAGTGGATTAGCTACAATCTCCAGACTGGTATAGATGGGTCAGGGGATTAGCTACAATCTCCAGACTGGGAGAGATGGGTTACTGGGATGGCTACAATCTCCAGACTGGTATAGATGGGTTACTGGGATAGCTACAATCTCCAGACTGGTATAGATGGGCGAGTGGGATAGCTACAATCTCCAGACTGGTATAGATGGGCTAGTGGGATAGCTACAATCTCCAGACTGGTATAGATGGGTTACTGGGATAGCTACAATCTCCAGACTGGTATAGATGGGTTAGTGGGATGGCTACAATCTCCAGACTGGTATAGATGGGTTAGTGGATTAGCTACAATCTCCAGACTGGTATAGATGGGCTAGTGGGATAGCTACATTCTCCAGACTGGTATAGATGGATTACTGGGATAGCTACAATCTCCAGATTTGTATAGTTGGGTTAGTGGGATGGCTACAATCTCCCGACTGGTATAGATGGGTTAGTGGGATGGCTACCATCTCCACACTGGTATAGATGGGTTTGTGGATTAGCTACAATCTCCAGACTGGTATAGATGGGTTAGTGGGATAGCTACAATCTCCAGACTGGTATAGATAGGTTAGTGGATTAGCTACAATCTCCAGACTGGTATAGATGGGTTAGTGGGATGGCTACAATCTCCAGACTGGTATAGATGGGTTAGTGGGATGGCTACAATCTCCAGACTGGTATAGATGGGTTAGTGGATTAGCTACAATCTCCAGACTGGTATAGATGGGTTAGTGGGATGGCTACAATCTCCAGACTGGTATAGATGGGTTAGTGGATTAGCTACAATCTCCAGACTGGTATAGATGGGTTAGTGGGATGGCTACAATCTCCAGACTGGTATAGATGGGTTAGTGGGATGGCTACAATCTCCAGATTTGTATAGTTGGGTTAGTGGGATGGCTACAATCTCCAGACTGGTAAAGATGGGTTAGTGGGATGGCTACAATCTCCAGACTGGTATAGATGGTTTAGTGGATTAGCTACAATCTCCAGACTGGTATCGATGGGTTAGTGGGATAGCTACAATCTCCAGACTGGTATAGATGGGTTAGTGGGATGGCTACAATCTCCAGACTGGTATAGATGGGTTACTGGGATAGCTACAATCTCCAGACTGGTATAGATGGGTTAGTGGATTAGCTACAATCTCCACACTGGTATAGATGGGCTAGTGGGATAGCTACATTCTGCAGACTGGTATAGATGGGTTACTGGGCTAGCTACAATCTCCAGACTGGTATAGATGGGTTAGTGGGTAGCTCCAATCTCCAGACTGGTATAGATGGGTTAGTGGGTAGCTCCAATCTCCAGACTGGTATAGATGGGTTAGTGGATTAGCTACAATCTCCAGACTGGTATAGATGGGTTAGTGGGTTAGCTACAATCTCCAGACTGGTATAGATGGTTTAGGGGGATGGTGACAACCCCAGACAGGTATAGATGGGTTAGTGGATTAGCTACAATCTCCAGACTGGTATAGATGGGTTAGTGGATTAGCTACAATCTCCAGACTGGTATAGATGGGTTAGTGGGATGGCTCCAATCTCCAGACTGGTATAGATGGGTTAGTGGATTAGCTACAATCTCCAGAAGGTATAGATGGGTTAGTGGGATGGCTACAATCTCCAGACTGGTATAGATGGGTTAGTGGATTAGCTACAATCTCCAGACTGGTATAGATGGGTTAGTGGGATGGCTACAATCTCCAGACTGGTATAGATGGGTTACTGGGATAGCTGCAATCTCCAGACTGGTATAGATGGGTTAGTGGGATGGCAACAATCTCCAAACTGGTATAGATGGGTTAGTGGGATGGCAACAATCTCCAGACTGGTATAGATGTGTTAGTGGATTAGCTACAATCTCCAGACTGGTATAGATGGGTCAGGGGATTAGCTACAATCTCCAGACTGGGAGAGATGGGTTACTGGGATGGCTACAATCTCCAGACTGGTATAGATGGGTTACTGGGATAGCTACAATCTCCAGACTGGTATAGATGGGCGAGTGGGATAGCTACAATCTCCAGACTGGTATAGATGGGCTAGTGGGATAGCTACAATCTCCAGACTGGTATAGATGGGTTACTGGGATAGCTACAATCTCCAGACTGGTATAGATGGGTTAGTGGGATGGCTACAATCTCCAGACTGGTATAGATGGGTTAGTGGATTAGCTACAATCTCCAGACTGGTATAGATGGGCTAGTGGGATAGCTACATTCTCCAGACTGGTATAGATGGATTACTGGGATAGCTACAATCTCCAGATTTGTATAGTTGGGTTAGTGGGATGGCTACAATCTCCCGACTGGTATAGATGGGTTAGTGGGATGGCTACAATCTCCACACTGGTATAGATGGGTTTGTGGATTAGCTACAATCTCCAGACTGGTATAGATGGGTTAGTGGATTAGCTACAATCTCCAGACTGGTATAGATGGGTTAGTGGGATGGCTACAATCTCCAGACTGGTATAGATGGGTTAGTGGATTAGCTACAATCTCCAGACTGGTATAGATGGGTTAGTGGGATGGCTACAATCTCCAGACTGGTATAGATGGGTTAGTGGGATGGCTACAATCTCCAGATTTGTATAGTTGGGTTAGTGGGATGGCTACAATCTCCAGACTGGTAAAGATGGGTTAGTGGGATGGCTACAATCTCCAGACTGGTATAGATGGGTTAGTGGATTAGCTACAATCTCCAGACTGGTATCGATGGGTTAGTGGGATAGCTACAATCTCCAGACTGGTATAGATGGGTTAGTGGGATGGCTACAATCTCCAGACTGGTATAGATGGGTTAGTGGGATGGCTACAATCTCCAGACTGGTATAGATGGGTTAGTGGGATGGCTACAATCTCCAGACTGGTATAGATAGGTTAGTGGATTAGCTACAACCTCCAGACTGGTATAGATGGGTTACTGGGATAGCTACAATCTCCAGACTGGTATAGATGGGTTAGTGGGATAGCTACAATCTCCAGACTGGTATAGATAGGTTAGTGGATTAGCTACAATGTCCAGACTGGTATAGATGGGTTACTGGGATAGCTACAATCTCCAGACTGGTATAGATGGGTTAGTGGGATAGCTACAATCTCCAGACTGGTATAGATGGGTTAGTGGATTAGCTACAATCTCCAGACTGGTACAGATGGGTTAGTGGGATGGCTACAATCTCCAGACTGGTATAGATGGGTTAGTGGGATGGCTACAATCTCCAGACTGGTATAGATGGGTTAGTGGGATAGCTCCAATCTCCAGACTGGTTTAGATGGGCTAGTGGATTAGCTACAATCTCCAGACTGGTATAGATGGGTTAGTAGATTAGCTACAATCTCCAGACTGGTATAGATGGGTTAGTAGATTAGCTACAATCACCGGACTGGTATAGATGGGGTAGTGGATTAGCTACAATCTCCAGACGGGTATAGATGGTTTAGTGGGATGGCTACAATCACCGGACTGGTATAGATGGGTTAGTGGGATAGCTCCAATCTCCAGACTGGTTTAGATGGGTTAGTGGGATAGCTACAATCTCCAGACTGGTATAGATGGACTAGTGGATTAGCTACAATCTCCAGACGGGTATAGATGGTTTAGTGGGATGGCTACAATCACCGGACTGGTATAGATGGGTTAGTGGGATGGCTATCTCCAGACTGGTATAGATGGGTTACTGGGATAGCTACAATCTCCAGACTGGTATAGATGGGTTAGTGGGATGGCTACAATCTCCCGATTGGTATAGATGGGTTAGTGGGATAGCTACAATCTCCAGACTGGTATAGATGGGTTAATGGGATGGCAACAATCTCCAGACTGGTATAGATGGGTTACTGGGATAGCTACAATCTCCAGACTGGTATAGATGGGTTAGTGGGATGGCTACAATCTCCAGACTGGTATAGATGGGTTAGTGGATTAGCTACAATCTCCAGACTGGTATAGATGTGTTAGTGGATTAGCTACAATCTCCAGACTGGTATAGATGTGTCAGTGGATTAGCTACAATCTCCAGACTGGTATAGATGGGTTAGTGGGATGGCAACAATCTCCAGACTGGTATAGATGGGTTACTGGGATGGCAACAATCTCCAGACTGGTATAGATGGGTTACTGGGATAGCTACAATCTCCAGACTGGTATAGATGTGTTAGTGGATTAGCTACAATCTCCAGACTGGTATAGATGGGTCAGTGGATTAGCTACAATCTCCAGACTGGTATAGATGGGTTAGTGGGATGGCAACAATCTCCAGACTGGTATAGATGGGTTACTGTGATAGCTACAATCTCCAGACTGGTATAGATGTGTTAGTGGATTAGCTACAATCTCCAGCCTGGTAGAGATGGTTAGTGGATTAGCTACAATCTCCAGACTGGTATAGATGGGTTAGTGGGATGGCTACAATCTCCAGACTGGTATAGATGGGTTAGTGGATTAGCTACAATCTCCAGACTGGTATAGATGTGTTAGTGGATTAGCTACAATCTCCAGACTGGTATAGATGGGTCAGTGGATTAGCTACAATCTCCAGACTGGTATAGATGGGTTACTGGGATGGCTACAATCTCCAGACTGGTATAGATGGGTTACTGGAATAGCTACAATCTCCAGATGGTATAGATGGGCGAGTGGGATAGCTACAATCTCCAGACTGGTATAGATGGGTTACTGGGATAGCTACAATCTCCAGACTGGTATAGATGGGTTAGTGGGTAGCTCCAATCTCCAGACTGGTATAGATGGGTTAGTGGATTAGCTACAATCTCCACACTGGTATAGATGGGCTAGTGGGATAGCTACATTCTGCAGACTGGTATAGATGGGTTACTGGGCTAGCTACAATCTCCAGACTGGTATAGATGGGTTAGTGGGTAGCTCCAATCTCCAGACTGGTATAGATGGGTTAGTGGGTAGCTCCAATCTCCAGACTGGTATAGATGGGTTAGTGGATTAGCTACAATCTCCAGACTGGTATAGATGGGTTAGTGGGATAGCTACAATCTCCAGACTGGTATAGTTGGTTTAGGGGGATGGCGACAACCCCAGACAGGTATAGATGGGTTAGTGGATTAGCTACAATCTCCAGACTGGTATAGATGGGTTAGTGGATTAGCTACAATCTCCAGACTGGTATAGATGGGTTAGTGGGATGGCTCCAATCTCCAGACTGGTATAGATGGGTTAGTGGATTAGCTACAATCTCCAGAAGGTATAGATGGGTTAGTGGGATGGCTACAATCTCCAGACTGGTATAGATGGGTTAGAGGATTAGCTACAATCTCCAGACTGGTATAGATGGGTTAGTGGGATGGCTGCAATCTCCAGACTGGTATAGATGGGTTAGTGGGATGGCAACAATCTCCAGACTGGTATAGATGGGTTTAGTGGGATGGCTACAATCTCCAGACTGGTATAGATGGGTTACTGGGATGGCTACAATCTCCAGACTGGTATAGATGGGTTACTGTGATAGCTACAATTTCCAGATTGGTATAGATGGTTTAGTGGGATGGCTACAATCTCCAGACTGGTATAGATGGGTTAGTGGATTAGCTACAATCTCCAGACTGGGATAGATGTGTTAGTGGATTAGCTACAATCTCCAGACTGGTATAGATGGGTCAGGGGATTAGCTACAATCTCCAGACTGGGAGAGATGGGTTACTGGGATGGCTACAATCTCCAGACTGGTATAGATGGGTTACTGGGATAGCTACAATCTCCAGACTGGTATAGATGGGCGAGTGGGATAGCTACAATCTCCAGACTGGTATAGATGGGCTAGTGGGATAGCTACAATCTCCAGACTGGTATAGATGGGTTACTGGGATAGCTACAATCTCCAGACTGGTATAGATGGGTTAGTGGGTAGCTACAATCTCCAGACTGGTATAGATGGGTTAGTGGATTAGCTACAATCTCCAGACTGGTATAGATGGGCTAGTGGGATAGCTACATTCTCCAGACTGGTATAGATGGATTACTGGGATAGCTACAATCTCCAGATTTGTATAGTTGGGTTAGTGGGATGGCTACAATCTCCCGACTGGTATAGATGGGTTAGTGGGATGGCTACAATCTCCACACTGGTATAGATGGGTTTGTGGATTAGCTACAATCTCCAGACTGGTATAGATGGGTTAGTGGGATAGCTACAATCTCCAGACTGGTATAGATAGGTTAGTGGATTAGCTACAATCTCCAGACTGGTATAGATGGGTTAGTGGGATGGCTACAATCTCCAGACTGGTATAGATGGGTTAGTGGGATGGCTACAATCTCCAGACTGGTATAGATGGGTTAGTGGATTAGCTACAATCTCCAGACTGGTATAGATGGGTTAGTGGGATGGCTACAATCTCCAGATTTGTATAGTTGGGTTAGTGGGATGGCTACAATCTCCAGACTGGTACAGATGGGTTAGTGGGATGGCTACAATCTCCAGACTGGTATAGATGGGTTAGTGGATTAGCTACAATCTCCAGACTGGTATCGATGGGTTAGTGGGATAGCTACAATCTCCAGACTGGTATAGATGGGTTAGTGGGATGGCTACAATCTCCAGACTGGCATAGATGGGTTAGTGGGATGGCTACAATCTCCAGACTGGAAGAGATGGGTTAGTGGGATGGCTACAATCTCCAGACTGGTATAGATGGGTTAGTGGGATAGCTACAATATCCAGACTGGTATAGATGGGTTAGTGGGATGGCTACAATATCCAGACTGGTATAGATGGGTCAGTGGATTAGCTACAATCTCCAGACTGGTATAGATGGGTTAGTGGGATAGCTACAATCTCCAGACTGGTAAAGATGGGTCACTGGGATAGCTACAATCTCCAGACTGGTATAGATGGGTTAGTGAGATAGCTACAATATCCAGACTGGTATAGATGGGTTAGTGGGATGGCTACAATCTCCAGACTGGTATAGATGGGTTACTGGGATGGCTACAATCTCCAGACTGGTATAGATGGGTTAGTGGGATGGCTATAATCTCCAGACTGGTCCAGATGGGTTAGTCGGATAGCTACAATATCCAGACTGGTAGAGATGGGTTAGTGGGACGGCTACAATCTCCAGACTGGAATAGGTGGGTTAGTGGATTAGCTACAATCTCCAGACTGGTACAGATGGGTTAGTGGGATGGCTACAATCTACAGACTGGTACAGATGGGTTAGTGGGATAGCTACAATCTCCAGACTGGTATAGATGGGTTCGTGGGATGGCTACAATCTCCAGACTGGTATAGATGGGTTAATGGAATGGCTTCAATCTCCAGACTGGTACAGATGGGTTAGTGGGATGGCTACAATCTCCAGACTGGTACAGATGGGTTAGTGGGATGGCTACAATCTCCAGACTGGTATAGATGGGTTAGTGGGATGGCTATAATCTCCAGACTGGTCCAGATGGGTTAGTCGGATAGCTACAATATCCAGACTGGTAGAGATGGGTTAGTGGGATGGCTACAATCTCCAGACTGGAATAGGTGGGTTAGTGGATTAGCTACAATCTCCAGACTGGTACAGATGGGTTAGTGGGATGGCTACAATCTACAGACTGGTACAGATGGGTTAGTGGGATGGCTACAATCTCCAGACTGGTATAGATGGGTTAATGGAATGGCTTCAATCTCCAGACTGGTACAGATGGGTTAGTGGGATGGCTACAATCTACAGACTGGTATAGATGGGTTAGTGGGATAGCGACAATCTCCAGACTGGTATAAGAACATAAGAACTAGGAGCAGGAGTAGGCCATCTGGCCCCTCGAGCCTGCTCCGCCATTCAATGAGATCATGGCTGATCTTTTGTGGACTCAGCTCCACTCTCCGGCCCGAACACCATAACCCTTAATCCCTTTATTCTTCAAAAAACTATCTATCTTTATCTTAAAAACATTTAATGAAGGAGCCTCAACTGCTTCACTGGGCAAGGAATTCCATAGATTCACAACCCTTTGGGTGAAGAAGTTCCTCCTAAACTCAGTCCTAAATCTACTTCCCCTTATTTTGAGGCTATGCCCCCTAGTTCTGCTTTCACCCGCCAGTGGAAACAACCTGCCCGCATCTATCCTATCTATTCCCTTCATAATCTTATATGTTTCTATCAGATCCCCCCTCATCCTTCTAAATTCCAACGAGTACAGTCCCAGTCTACTCAACCTCTCCTCGTAATCCAACCCCTTCTGCTCTGGGATTAACCTAGTGAATCTCCTCTGCACACCCTCCAGTGCCAGTACGTCCTTTCTCAAGTAAGGAGACCAAAACTGAACACAATACTCCAGGTGTGGCCTCACTAACACCTTATACAATTGCAGCATAACCTCCCTAGTCTTAAACTCCATCCCTCTAGCAATGAAGGACAAAATTCCATTTGCCTTCTTAATCACCTGTTGCACCTGAAAACCAACTTTCTGCAACTCATGCACTAGCACACCCAGGTCTCTCTGCACAGCAGCATGTTTTAATAATTTATCATTTAAATAATAATCCCTTTTGCCGTTATTCTTACCAAAATGGATAACCTCACATTTGTCAACATTGTATTCCATCTGCCAGACCCTAGCCCATTCACTTAGCATATCCAAATCCCTCTGCAGACTTCCAGTATCCTCTGCACTTTTTGCTTTACCACTTTTCTTAGTGTCGTCTGCAAACTTGGACACATTGCCCTTGGTCCCCAACTCCAAATCATCTATGTAAATTGTGAACAGTTGTGGGCCCAACACTGATCCCTGAGGGACATCACTAGCTACTGATTGACAACCAGAGAAACACCCATTAATCCCCACTCTTTGCTTTCTATTATTTAACCAATCCTCTATCCATGCTCATACTTTCCCCTTAATGCCATGCATCTTTATCTTATGCAACAACTTTTTGTGTGGCACCTTGTCAAAGGCTTTCTGGAAATCCAGATATACCACATCCATTGGCTCCCCGTTATCTACCGCACTGTTAATGTCCTCAAAAAATTCCACTAAATTAGTTAGGCACGACCTGCCCTTTATGAACCCATGCTGCGTCTGTCCAATGGGACAATTTCCATCCAGATGCCTCGCTATTTCTTCCTTGATGATAGATTCCAGCATCTTCCCTACTACCGAAGTTAAGCTCACTGGCCTATAATTACCCACTTTCTGCCTACCTCCTTTTTTAAACAGTGGTGTCACGTTTGCTAATTTCCAATCCGCCAGGACCACCCCAGAGTCTAGTGAATTTTGGTAACTTATCACTAGTGCATTTGCAATTTCCCTAGCCATCTCTTTTAGCACTCTGGGATGCATTCCATCAGGGCCAGGAGACTTGTCTACCTTTAGCCCCATTAGCTTGCCCATCACTACCTCCTTGGTGATATCAATCCTGTCAAGGTCCTCACCTGTCATAGCCTCATTTCCATCAGTCACTGGCATGTTATTTGTGTCTTCCACTGTGAAGACCGACCCAAAAAACCTGTTCAGTTCCTCAACCATTTCCTCATCTCCCATTATTAAATCTCCCTTCTCATCCTCTAAAGGACCAATATTTACCTTAGCCACTCTTTTTTGTTTTATGTATTTGTAGAAACTTTTACTATCTGTTTTTATATTCTGAGCAAGTTTACTCTCATAATCTATCTTACTCTTCTTTATAGCTTTTTTAGTAGCTTTCTGTTGCCCCCTAAAGATTTCCCAGTCCTCTAGCCTCCCACTGATCTTTGCTACTTTGTATGTTTTTTCCTTCAATTTTGATACTCTCCCTTATTTCCTTAGATATCCACGGTCGATTTTCCCTCTTTTTACCGTCCTTCCTTTTTGTTGGTATAAACCTTTGCTGGGCACTGTGAAAAATCACTTGGTAGGTTCTCCACTGTTCCTCAACTGTTTCACCATAAAGTCTTTGGTCCCAGTCTACCTTAGTTAGTTCTTCTCTCATCCCATTGTAATCTCCTTTGTTTAAGCACAAAACACTAGTGCTTGATTTTACCTTCTCACCCTCCATCTGTATTTTAAATTCCACCATATTGTGATCGCTCCTTCTGAGAGGATCCCTAACTATGAGATCCTGAATCAATCCTGTCTCATTACACAGGACCAGATCTAGGACCGCTTGTTCCCTCGTAGGTTCCATTACATACTGTTTGAGGAAACTAGCGCGGATACATTCTATAAACTCCTCCTCAAGGCTGCCTTGACCGACCTGGTTAAACCAATCAACATGTAGATTAAAATCCCCCATGATAACTGCTGTACCATTTCTACATGCATCTGTTATTTCTTTGTTTATTGCCTGCCCCACCATAATGTTACTATTTGGTGGCCTATAGATTACTCCTATCAGTGACTTTTTCGCCTTACTATTCCTGATTTCCACCCAAATGGATTCAACCTTATCCTCCATAGCACCGATGTCATCCCTTACTGTTGCCCGGATGTCATCCTTAAATAACAGAGCTACACCACCTCCCTTACCATCCACTCTGTCCTTCCGAAAAGTTTGATACCCTCGGATATTTAACTCCCAGTCGTGACCATCCTTTAACCATGTTTCAGTAATGGCCACTAAATAATAGTCATTCACGATGATTTGCGCCATCAACTCATTTACCTTATTCCGAATACTACGAGCATTCAGGTAAAGGACACTTATGTTGACTTTTTTTACCTCTGTTCTTAATCTTAACACCTCGATCAGTAACCTCTCCTAAGTTATATTTCCTCTTAACCTTTCTCCTAATTTTCCTTGTTGTCGAACCCATATCTTCCTGTAACAACCTGCCGCATCGCTTACCATTAATGTTTTCACTTCCCGTTTTATTTCTTTTAGCATTCCTGGTCCTATTCACTGAGCTCCCCTCAGTCACTGTACCTTGTGCTGTCGCCCTTTTTGATTTTTGACTATGGCTTCTGTGCCTGACACTTTTCCCCTTACTGCCTTTTATTTCTGTCCCTGTTTTACTACCTTCCAACTTCCTGCATCGGTTCCCATTCCCCTGCCACATTAGTTTAAACTCTCCAGTATAGATGGGTTAGTGGATTAGCTACAATCTCCAGACTGGTATAGATGGGTTAGTGGATTAGCTACAATCTCCAGACTGGTATAGATGGGTTAGTGGATTAGCTACAATCTCCAGACTGGTATAGATGGGTTAGTGGATTAGCTACAATCTCCAGACTGGTATAGATGGGTTAGTGGGGATACTACAATCTCCAGACTGGTATAGATGGGTTAGTGGATTAGCTACAATCTCCAGACTGGTATAGATGGGTTAGTGGGATGGCTACAATCTCCAGACTGGTATAGATGGGTTAGTGGGATGGCTACAATCTCCAGACTGGTATAGATGGGTTACTGGGATAGCTACAATCTCCAGACTGGTATAGATGGGTTAGTGGGGTGGCTACAATCTCCAGACTGGTATAGATGGGTTACTGGGATGGCTACAATCTCCAGACTGGTATAGATGGGTTACTGGGATAGCTACAATCTCCAGACTGGTATAGATGGGTTAGTGGGGTGGCTACAATCTCCAGACTGGTATAGATGGGTTACTGGGATAGCTACAATCTCCAGACTGGTATAGATGGGTTACTGGGATGGCTACAATCTCCAGACTGGTATAGATGGGTTACTGGGATAGCTACAATCTCCAGACTGGTATAGATGGGTTAGTGGGATGGCTACAATCTCCAGACTGGTATAGATGTGTTAGTGGATTAGCTACAATCTCCAGACTGGTATAGATGTGTTAGTGGATTAGCTACAATCTCCAGACTGGTATAGATGGGTCAGTGGATTAGCTACAATCTCCAGACTGGTATAGATGGGTTACTGGGATGGCTACAATCTCCAGACTGGTATAGATGGGTTACTGGGATAGCTACAATCTCCAGACTGGTATAGATGGGTTAGTGGATTAGCTACAATCTCCAGACTGGTATAGATGGTTTAGTGGGATGACTACAATCTCCAGACTGGTAGAGATTGGTTTAGTGGGATGGCTACAATCTCCAGACTGGTATAGATGGTTAGTGGATTAGCTACAATCTCCAGACTGGTATAGATGGGTTAGTGGGATGGCTATAATCTCCAGACTGGTATAGATGGGTTAGTGGATTAGCTACAATCTCCACACTGTTATAGATGGGTTAGTGGGATAGCTACAATCTCCAGACTGATATAGATGGGTTAGTGGATTAGCTACAATCTCCACACTGTTATAGATGGGTTAGTGGGATAGCTACAATCTCCAGACTGATATAGATGGGTTAGTGGGATAGCTACAATCTCCTGACTGATATAGATGGGTTAGTGGGATAGCCACAATACCAGACTGGTATAGATGGGTTAGTGGGATGGCTACAATCTCCAGGCTGGTATAGATGGGTTACTGGGATAGCCACAATACCAGACTGGTATAGATGGGTTAGTGGGATGGCTACAATCTCCAGGCTGGTATAGATGGGTTAGTGGATTAGCTACAATCTCCAGGCTGGTATAGATGGGTTAGTGGGATGGCTACAATCTCCAGACTGGTATAGATGGGTTAGTGGATTAGCTACAATCTCCAGACTGGTATAGATGGGTTACTGGGATGGCTACAATCTCCAGACTGGTATAGATGGGTTAGTGGGATGGCTACAATCTCCAGACTGGTATAGATGGGTTAGTGGATTAGCTACAATCTCCAGACTGGTATAGATGGGTTACTGGGATGGCTACAATCTCCAGACTGGTATAGGTGGTTTAGTGGGATGGCTACAATCTCCAGACTGGTATAGATGCATTAGTGGGATAGCTACAATCTCCAGACTGGTATAGATGGGTTACTGGGATAGCTTCAATCTCCAGACTGGTATAGATGGGTTACTGGGATAGCTACAATCTCCAGACTGATATAGATGGGTTACTGGGATAGCTACCATCTCCAGACTGGTATAGATGGGTTAGTGGGATGGCTACAATCTACAGACTGGTATAGATGGGTTAGTGGATTAGCTACAATCTCCAGACTGGTATAGATGGGTTAGTGGATTAGCTACAATCTCCAGACTGGTATAGATGGGTTAGTGGGATGGCTACAATCTCCAGACTGGTATAGATGGGTTAGTGGATTAGCTACAATCTCCAGACTGGTATAGATGGGTTAGTGGATTAGCTACAATCTCCAGACTGGTATAGATGGTTTAGTGGGATGGCTACAATCTCCAGACTGGTAGAGATTGGTTAGTGGATTAGCTACAATCTCCAGACTGGTATAGATGGGTTACTGGGATGGCTACAATCTCCAGACTGGTATAGGTGGTTTAGTGGGATGGCTACAATCTCCAGACTGGTATAGATGCATTAGTGGGATAGCTACAATCTCCAGACTGGTATAGAGGGTTACTGGGATAGCTTCAATCTCCAGACTGGTATAGATGGGTTACTGGGATAGCTACAATCTCCAGACTGATATAGATGGGTTACTGGGATAGCTACCATCTCCAGACTGGTATAGATGGGTTACTGGGATAGCTACAATCTCCAGACTGGTAGAGATGGGTTAGTGGATTAGCTACAATCTCCAGACTGGTATAGATGGGTTAGTGGATTAGCTACAATCTCCAGACTGGTATAGATGGGTTACTGGGATGGCTACAATCTCCAGACTGGTAGAGATTGGTTAGTGGATTAGCTACAATCTCCAGACTGGTATAGATGGGTTACTGGGTTACTGGATGCTACAATCTCCAGACTGGTATAGGTGGTTAGTGGGATGGCTACAATCTCCAGACTGGTATAGATGCATTAGTGGGATAGCTACAATCTCCAGACTGGTATAGATGGGTTACTGGGATAGCTACAATCTCCAGACTGATATAGATGGGGTTACTGGGATAGCTACCATCTCCAGACTGGTATAGATGGTTAGTGGGATGGCTACAATCTACAGACTGGTATAGATGGATTAGTGGATTAGCTACAATCTCCAGACTGGTATAGATGGGTTAGTGGATTAGCTACAATCTCCAGACTGGTATAGATGGGTTAGTGGGATGGCTACAATCTCCAGACTGGTATAGATGGGTTAGTGGATTAGCTACAATCTCCAGACTGGTATAGATGGGTTACTGGGATAGCTACCATCTCCAGACTGGTATAGATGGGTTAGTGGGATGGCTACAATCTACAGACTGGTATAGATGGGTTAGTGGATTAGCTACAATCTCCAGACTGGTATAGATGGGTTAGTGGATTAGCTACAATCTCCAGACTGGTATAGATGGGTTACTGGGATAGCTACCATCTCCAGACTGGTATAGAGGAGTTAGTGGATTAGCTACAATCTCCAGACTGGTATAGATGGTTTTCTGGGATGGCGATAAAGTGGCAGATAAATTTAACACAAGTGTGAGGTCATTCAGTTATATATAGAGTACACAATAAATGGGAATAAACTAAGAGGGGTGGATAAAGTGAGAGATCTCTGTGTACAGGCACACAGGTCCCTAAAGCCAGAAGTTCAAGTTGCAAAGAAATCAAATGGAATGTTCCCCTTCATTGGCCGAGGTATAGAATATAAAAGGATATAATGTTGGAATTGTACAAAACACTGGTGAGGTCGCAACTGGAATATTGTGCAGTTCTGGTCGCCACATTACAGGCAGAACAAGAAACAGTGCAGCACATGAACAGGCCCTTCGGCCCTCCAAGCCCGTGCCGACCATGCTGCCCGACTAAAACTACAATCTTCTACACTTCCCTGGGTCCGTATCCTTCTATTCCCATCCTATTCATGTATTTGTCAAGATGCCCCTTAAATGTCCCTATCGTCCCTGCTTCACCACCTCCTCCGGTAGCGAGTTCCAGGCACTGACTTAAGAAACAAAAACTTGCCTTGTATATCTCTAAACGTTTGCCCCTCGCATCTTAAACCCATGTCCCCGAATAATTGACTCTTTTATAAAAATATATTTTTAATTCTCCTTTTCACATTTTCTCCATATTTACACCACCAACATTAAACAATAATCAGCAACAAATATGTCAATCCCATCTCAATAACACCGATCCCATCCTCACACCAAACCAAATACATCACCCGTGTGTTCACATAAACTAATGACGGAAAAGGAATCACGAATCGCCCAGTCACCCTTAACACACAGCGCCCCCCCAACCCTCCAACACCACCCCCCCCCCAAATCCTCCCAACACCACCCCCACAAATCCTCCCAACAACCCCCCCCAACCCTCCCAACACCCCCCCCCCAAATCCTCCCAACACCACCCCCCCAACCCTGCCAACACCACCCCCCACCCCTCCCAACACCACCAAACAACCCCCCCCCAAATCCTCCCAACAACCCCCCCCACCACCCAACCCTCCAACACCCCCAACAACCCCCCCCAAATCCTCCCAACAACCCCCCACCCCCAACCCTCCCAACACCCCCCCCAACCCTCCCAACACCACCCCCCCCACCCCCAACCCTCCCAACACCCCCAACAACACCCCCCAAATCCTCCCAACAACCCCCCCCAAATCCTCCCAACAACCCCCCCCACCCCAACCCTCCCAACACCCCCCAACCTCCCAACACCACCCCCCCAAATCCTCCAACAACCCCCCCCACCCCCCCCAATCCTCCAACACCCCCCAATCCTCCCAACACCCCCCCCCCAACCCTCCCAACACCACCCCCCCCAAATCCTCCCAAAACCCCCCCCACCCCCCCAATCCTCCCAACACCCCCCCCAACCCTCCCAACACCCCCCCAACCCTCCCAACAACCCCCCCCACCCCCCCAACCCTCCCAACACCACCCCCCCAAAATCCTCCCAACCCTCCCAACACCACCCCCCCAAAATCCTCCCAACAACCCCCCCCACCCCCCCAAAATCCTCCAACAACCCCCCCCCCACCCCCCCCAATCCTCCCAACACCCCCCCAACCCTCCCAACAACCCCCCCCCAAATCCTCCCAACAACCCCCCCCCCCACCCCCCAACCCCCCCCAACCCTCCCAACACCCCCCCAACCAAATCCTCCCAACACCACCCCCCCTAAATCCTCCCAACAACCCCCCCCACCCCCCCCCAATCCTCCCAACACTCCCCCCAATCCTCCCAACCCCCCCCCCCCCACCTCCAATATTCAATGTAATCCAACTCTTGAAAGTGCAGAATGAATAATGCCCATGAATTGCAGAACCCCTCCGTCCTTCCCCTCAGTAACCTAACCTTCTCAAAGTCAAGAATTCCAGCAGGTCCCCCCCCCCCCGCCACGCCAGGGCACAGGGTGGAGGGGTTGATCTCCATCCCATCAGGATCCGGCTTCGGGCAATCAACGAGGTGAAGGCTACAACATCGGCCTCCGGTTGGTCCGACACCCCGAGTATGGCCTCCCGGGGGCCCGGGTCCAGTTTCATGTGCACCACTTTAGAAATTACCCGAAAAACCTCCTTCCAGTAATCCTCCGGATTCTGGGGTTCTGGTCGGCATGGGCTTGGAGGGCCAAAGGGCCTGTTCCTGTGCTGTACATTTCTTTGTTCTTTGTTCTCCAGCTTTGGGCAGGACCAAAACATATGAACGTGATTAGCCCCCTGCAACGTTCACACACATCTTCTACTCCTTCAAAGAATCGGCTCATCCTCACCCTCGTGAGGTGCGCTCTGTATCCCACCTTCAGCTGTATCAGCCCCAACCTCGCGCACGAGGTGAAGGCGTTCACTCTCCGGAGCACCTCACACCAGAACCCCTCCTCCATAGCCTCTCCCAACTCCTACTCCCACTTTGCTTTGATCCCCTCCAGTGATGCCGTCTCCTCTTCCAAAATAGCCCCGTAAACCAATCAGGGCTCAAGGATGAAATTCACCAGGTGGGTTACCCGGGCGATGCAGAGAGGCGGGTTACCCGGGCGATGCAGAGAGGCTGGTTACCCGGGCGATGCAGAGAGACGGGTTACCCGGGCGATGCAGAGAGGCTGGTTACCCGGGCGATGCAGAGAGGCTGGTTACCCGGGCGATGCAGAGAGGCTGGTTACCCGGGCGATGCAGAGAGGCTGGTTACCCGGGCGATGCAGAGAGGCGGGTTACCCGGGCGATGCAGAGAGGCGGGTTACCCGGGCGATGCAGAGAGGCGGGTTACCCGGGCGATGCAGAGAGGCGGGTTACCCGGGCGATGCAGAGAGGCGGGTTACCCGGGCGATGCAGAGAGGCGGGTTACCCGGGCGATGCAGAGAGGCTGGTTACCCGGGCGATGCAGAGAGGCGGGTTACCCGGGCGATGCAGAGAGGCTGGTTACCCGGGCGATGCAGAGAGGCTGGTTACCCGGGCGATGCAGAGAGGCTGGTTACCCGGGCGATGCAGAGAGCTGTTACCCGGCGATGCAGAGAGGCTGGTTACCCGGGCGATGCAGAGAGGTGGGTTACCCGGGCGATGCAGAGAGGCTGGTTACCCGGGCGATGCAGAGAGGCGGGTTACCCGGGCGATGCAGAGAGGCTGGTTACCCGGGCGATGCAGAGAGGCTGGTTACCCGGGCGATGCAGAGAGGCTGGTTACCCGGGCGATGCAGAGAGACTGGTTACCCGGGCGATGCAGAGAGGTGGGTTACCCGGGCGATGCAGAGAGGCGGGTTACCCGGGCGATGCAGAGAGGCTGGTTACCCGGGCGATGCAGAGAGGCGGGTTACCCGGGCGATGCAGAGAGGCTGGTTGCCCGGGCGATGCAGAGAGGCTGGTTACCCGGGCGATGCAGAGAGACTGGTTACCCGGGCGATGCAGAGAGGCGGGTTACCCGGGCGATGCAGAGAGGCTGGTTACCCGGGCGATGCAGAGAGGCGGGTTACCCGGGCGATGCAGAGAGGCTGGTTACCCGGGCGATGCAGAGAGACTGGTTACCCGGGCGATGCAGAGAGGCTGGTTACCCGGGCGATGCAGAGAGACTGGTTACC
>NC_092737.1:32322352-32387352 GCF_047496885.1 Scyliorhinus torazame | reverse complement strand
GGGGACTCAGGGCCCCAGTCGGGAGGGGACTCAGGGCCCCAGTCGGGAGGGGACTCAGGGCCCCAGTCGGGAGGGGACTCAGGGCCCCAGTCGGGAGGGGGACTCAGGGCCCCAGTCGGGAGGGGGACTCAGGGCCCCAGTCGGGAGGGGGACTCAGGGCCCCAGTCGGGAGGGGGACTCAGGGCCCCAGTCGGGAGGGGGACTCAGGGCCCCAGTCGGGAGGGGGACTCAGGGCCCCAGTCGGGAGGGGGACTCAGGGCCCCAGTCGGGAGGGGACTCAGGGCCCCAGTCGGGAGGGGACTCAGGGCCCCAGTCGGGAGGGGGACTCAGGGCCCCAGTCGGGAGGGGGACTCAGGGCCCCAGTCGGGAGGGGACTCAGGGCCCCAGTCGGGAGGGGACTCAGGGCCCCAGTCGGGAGGGGGACTCAGGGCCCCAGTCGGGAGGGGACTCAGGGCCCCAGTCGGGAGGGGACTCAGGGCCCCAGTCGGGAGGGGACTCAGGGCCCCAGTCGGGAGGGGACTCAGGGCCCCAGTCGGGAGGGGACTCAGGGCCCCAGTCGGGAGGGGACTCAGGGCCCCAGTCGGGAGGGGACTCAGGGCCCCAGTCGGGAGGGGACTCAGGGCCCCAGTCGGGAGGGGACTCAGGGCCCCAGTCGGGAGGGGACTCAGGGCCCCAGTCGGGAGGGGACTCAGGGCCCCAGTCGGGAGGGGACTCAGGGCCCCAGTCGGGAGGGGACTCAGGGCCCCAGTCGGGAGGGGACTCAGGGCCCCAGTCGGGAGGGGACTCAGGGCCCCAGTCGGGAGGGGACTCAGGGCCCCAGTCGGGAGGGGACTCAGGGCCCCAGTCGGGAGGGGACTCAGGGCCCCAGTCGGGAGGGGACTCAGGGCCCCAGTCGGGAGGGGACTCAGGGCCCCAGTCGGGAGGGGACTCAGGGCCCCAGTCGGGAGGGGACTCAGGGCCCCAGTCGGGAGGGGACTCAGGGCCCCAGTCGGGAGGGGACTCACCTCCGTGCTAAGCGGCTCCTGGGCGGTGGGAAACCGTTTTGGTTTTCGGCGGAAATTGCGGCGCTCCGGGAGCGGCTGGTCAGTCTGGGGTGTCTCGCCCGCCTGGCCTGCTCCCTCCTGCTGCTGGGGGCGTGGGCGAATGGGCCGCCTGCAGAGAGAACTCAACCATCAGGCCCGACATCAAGCCATCCTCACGGCCGCCGCATCCAGATTCACAGCACATCCCATTCAGACACCAGCACGGAGCTCACGGAGCGACACCACCTCCCAGCCCAGCAACACCGGCATTTAAAAATCCAGCAGAAACAACCCCAGCCTATCCACCCTCTCTTCATAACTGAAATGTTCCATCCCAGGCACCATCCTGGTGAATCCCCTCTGCACCCCCTCCAGCGCAATCACATCCTTCCTATAATGTGGCGACCAGAACTGCACACAGTGCTCCCGCTGTGGCCTCACCAAAGTTCTGTCCAACTCCAACGTGACCTCCCTGCTTTTGCAATCACAGCCTCGATTGATAAAGGCCAGTGTCCCATGTGCCTTTTTCACCTCCCTATTAAGCTGCCCTTCTGCCTTCAAGAAGGGGAGTAGAGACAACCCCAGTAACTGTAGACCAGTGAGCATGACTTCTGTTGTGGGCAAAATCTTGGAAAGGTTTATAAGAGATAGGATGTGTAATCATCTGGAAAGGAATAATTTGATTAGAGATAGTCAACACCGTTTTGTGAAGGGTAGGTCGTGCCTCACAAACCTCCTTTGAGAACAGGTGGATGAGGGTAAAGCAGTTGATGTGGTGTACATGGATTTCAGCAAAGCGTTTGATAAGGTTCCCCACGGTAGGCTATTGAAGAAAATACGGAGGCTGGGGATTCAGGGAGATTTAGCAGTTTGGATCAGAAGTTGGCTAGCTGGAAGAAGACAAAGGGTGGTGGTTGATGGGAAGTGTTCAGACTGGAGTCCAGTTACTAGTGGTGTACCACAAGGATCTGTTTTGGGGCCACTGCGGTTTGTCATTTTTATAAATGACCTGGAGGAGGGCGTCAAAGGATGGGTGAGTAACTTTGCAGATGACATTGTGGTAGTATGCATTCGGGGTCATGTGGGACTGTGAAGCCGTGATGCTATTGGCTGACAGATCCCGGGTCCTGGTTGGCTGTTGATCTCTAGCTCCGCCCTGAAGGCGGAGTATAAGAACCTGGGCTTCTCCCCGCAGCTCCAGTCTGTTGCTGAACTGCGGGGAACAAGTCACGCTTAATAAAGCCTCATCGACTTCATCTCTATTCGTCTCTCGTGAGTCTTTGTGCGCTACAATTTATTAAGCGTGCTTAAAGGACTATGGAGCTCAGGATCATCCCGGAATGCCTGAGGATCAGCCCCCACGCAGTGAACTCAGCAGCAGTTTTTAAACACTGGCAGACTTGTTTCGAAGCATACCTCCGAACGGCCCCCGGCCGGGTCACAGAAGACCAGAAACTACAGGTCCTGCACTCGAGGGTAAGCCCGGAGATTTTCCCTCTCATCGAAGACGCAGAGGATTTCCAGACGGCGTTCGCAGCACTAAAGAGCATCTATGTTCGCCCAGTGAACCAGGTCTACGCACGCTACCAACTCGCAACGAGACGGCAAAGTCCCGGAGAATCGCTAGACAAATTCTACGCCGCGCGGCTAATTTTGGGACGGGCCTGCAGCTGCCCGCCGGTAAACGCGATTGAACACACGGACATGTTAATTCGCGATGCGTTCGTGGCTGGTATGAACTCTCCCCAAATCCGCCAAAGACTTTTATAAAAAGAGTCGCTAGGACTCTCAGAGAGGCACGGGCCCTTGCAGCCTCACTAGATGTGGCCGCGCGAAACGCCCGCGCCTACGGCCCCGACCGCGCGGCAGCCCCTTGGGCTCCGTGGACCCCCGTCGCGACAAACCCCCCTCCCCCCCCAGGCTTGCGCGGTTAAGACGCCAGACCATCCCGGGGGGGCCCGCTGCTATTTCTGCGGCCAGGCGAAACACCCCCGGCAGCGCTGCCCGCGCAGCGATTTGCAAGAGCTGCGGGAAAAAGGGCCAATTCGCGGCTGTGTGCCGGTCCCGGGAGGTCGCCCCTGTCCCCGGAGAAGAAAGAGTGCAGCACATCCCAAACGCTCCCCAACCCCCCCAGCGCCCCATGTGCGACCCGCGGGCGCCGCCATTTTGGGTTCCGGCCACCACGAGGGGAGGATGGGTGCCGCCATCTTGTGACCCCCCAGCCACGTGCGATGCATGGGGGTGGCCATTTTGTTCACCCCCGCCGCCATCTTGGATGACAACAATGGACCCCAGCATCGACGGCTCCACGGGGTTCGAAGAAGACGCTGAGACACTACGACCACGTCTGGCCTCAATGACGCTGGATCAAGCACGGCCCCGGACGCTCCAGACGACGACAACAACGGTGCTGATCAACGGGCACGAGACACCATGCCTGGTCGACTCCGGGAGCACAGAAAGCTTCATCCACTCCGACACGGCAAGACGCTGTTTTTTGACCGTCCATCCCAGTACGCAAAACATTTCCCTAGCTGCAGGATCCCACTCCGTACAGATCAAAGGGTTCTGCATAGTGACCCTAACAGTGCAAGGGAGGGAGTTTAAAAACTACAGGCTCCACGTCCTTCCCCAACTCTGCACCCCCACATTACTGGGATTAGATTTCCAGTGCAATCTGCAGGGCCTAACATTCCAATTCGGCGGCCCAATACCCCCACTCACTATCTGCGGCCTCGCAACCCTCAAAGTTGAACCGCCATCCTGGTTTGCAAACCTCACGGATTGCAAACCCGTCGCCACTAGGAGCAGACGGTACAGCGCCCAGGACCGGACATTTATCCGGTCCGAAGTCCAGCGGTTGCTGAAGGAAGGCATAATCCAGGCCAGCAATAGTCCCTGGAGAGCACAGGTGGTAGTAGTAAAGACCGGGGAGAAGCAAAGGATGGTCATAGACTATAGCCAGACCATCAATAGGTACACACAGCTAGATGCGTACCCTCTACCCCACATATCCGACATGGTCAATCGGATTGCCCAATATAAGGTCTTCTCCACCGTGGACCTCAAGTCCGCCTACCATCAGCTCCCCATCCGCCCAAGTGACCGCAAGTACACAGCCTTCGAGGCAGATGGGCGACTATACCACTTCCTAAGGGTCCCATTTGGCGTCACAAACGGGGTCTCGGTCTTCCAACGGGAGATGGACCGAATGGTTGATCAACATGGGTTGCGGGCCACGTTCCCGTATCTCGACAATGTAACCATCTGCGGTCACGATCAGCAGGACCACGACGCCAACCTCCAAAAATTCCTCCAGACCGCAAACGCCTTGAACCTCACATACAACGAGGAAAGGTTTTTAAGCACCAACCGGCTAGCCATCCTGGGATACGTAGTGCGCAATGGGATAATAGGCCCCGACCCCGAACGTATGCGCGCCCTCATGGAATTTCCCCTCCCTCACTGCTCCAAAGCCCTGAAACGCTGCCTGGGGTTCTTTTCATACTACGCCCAGTGGGTCCCCCAGTACGCAGACAAGGCCCGCCCCCTAATACAGACCACGACCTTCCCCCTGTCGACAGAGGCTTGCCAGGCCTTCAGCCGCATCAAAGCGGATATCGCAAAGGCCACGATGCGCGCCATCGACGAGTCCCTCCACTTCCAGGTCGAGAGCGACGCCTCCGATGTAGCTCTAGCGGCCACCCTTAACCAAGCGGGCAGACCCGTGGCCTTTTTCTCCCGAACCCTCCACGCCTCAGAAATCCGCCACTCCTCAGTGGAAAAGGAAGCCCAGGCCATAGTGGAAGCTGTGCGACATTGGAGGCATTACCTGGCCGGCAGGAGATTCACTCTCCTCACTGACCAACGGTCAGTAGCTTTCATGTTCGATAATGCACAGCGGGGCAAAATTAAAAATGACAAGATCTTAAGGTGGAGGATCGAGCTCTCCACCTTCAACTACGAGATCTTGTACCGTCCCGGAAAGCTGAACGAGCCGTCCGATGCCCTATCCCGTGGCACATGTGCCACGCACAAATTGACCGCCTCCAAACCCTCCACGAGGACCTCTGCCACCCGGGGGTCACTCGGTTCTACCATTTTATAAAATCCCGCAACCTCCCCTACTCTGTGGAGGAGGTCCGTACAGTCACAAGGAATTGCCACATCTGCGCGGAATGCAAACCGCACTTTTTCAGGCCGGATAGTGCGCACCTGATCAAGGCCTCCCGCCCCTTTGAACGCCTCAGTCTGGATTTCAAAGGGCCCCTCCCCTCCACCGATCGAGACACATACTTCCTGAACGTGGTGGACGAGTACTCCAGTTTCCCTTTCGCCATCCCCTGCCCCGACATGACAGCGGCCACAGTTATTAAAGCCCTTAGCACCATATTCACACTGTTCGGTTGCCCCGCATATATCCATAGCGACAGGGGGTCCTCCTTCATGAGTGACGAGCTGCGCCAGTTCCTGCTCAGCAAGGGCATAGCCTCGAGCAGGACGACCAGCTACAACCCCCGGGGGAACGGGCAAGTAGAGAGGGAGAACGGCACGGTCTGGAAGACCATCCTACCGGCCCTACGGTCCAGGGATCTCCCAGTTTCACGGTGGCAGGAGGTCCTCCCGGACGCTCCCCACTCCATCCGGTCGCTGCTGTGTACCACCACTAACCAAACGCCTCATGAGCGCCTCCTTGTCTTCCCCAGGATGTCCTCCTCTGGAACGTCGCTGCCGACCTGGCTGGCGGCCCCAGGTCCCATCCTGCTCCGGAAACATGTGCGGGCGCACAAGTCGGACCCGTTGGTCGAGAGGGTTCATCTCCTCCACGCGAACCCGCAGTACGCCTACGTGGAGTACCCCGACGGCCGACAAGACACTGTCTCCCTGCAAGACCTGGCGCCCGCCGGCAACACGCACCCCCCCCCCCCAGACACCGATCACCCCCTCCCTGCCACCGGCGCACCCCGCGACCACCCCCTTCCCGGGAGGATCTGTCCTCCTCCCAGGTCCGACCAGAAGTGAAACTGAAGCAGAAACCGTAAAGCTCCCGGAGACGACAATACTGGAACAAGCACCACCACCACCGGGGCTGAGGCGATCAACGAGGAAGACCAGACCGCCCGATCGACTTGTGGCATCGGTGTAACACAAGAATGTTGTGGACTTTAACGAGAATGTTCTTTTTCCTCTTACGAATATTGTAAATAGTTCACAAACCCTGTACATAGCCCAATGTAGGGCAAAGTGTAGAGCATTGAAAGGACATGCCAAAAATTCTCCTCCCAGGACCAGCCTTGTAAACCCCTACCACCATGCGAAGCACCACCCCGCCGGGTTCATTTTTAACAAGGGGTGAATGTGGTAGTATGCATTAGGGGTCATGTGGGACTGTGAAGCCGTGATGCTATTGGCTGACAGATCCCGTGTCCTGGTTGGCTGTTGATCCCTAGCTCCACCCAGAAGGCGGAGTATAAGAACCTGGGCTTCTCCCCGCAGCTCCAGTCTGTTGCTGAACTGCGGGGAACAAGTCACGCTTAATAAAGCCTCATCGACTTCATCTCTATTCGTCTCTCTCGTAAGTCATTGTGCGCTACAGACATTAAGTCGGTGGAGTTGTGGACAGTGCAGAAGGATGTTACAAGTTACAGAGAGACATAGATAAGCTGCAGAGGACTTCCGGGTGCGGCGATGACCAACTAAGTTACACGTTTCGGCACCTCCCGTTGAAACGGACTTTTGGGCTCTTATTAAGAGCCCCAACGGCAATTTTTAACTGCCAAAATCACTGTGCGGTGAAATAGGAGGGAATCCCCCCGGATAAATACGGATAAAGGAGAGGATAGCGGCCGGATTGCAGTGGATCCACTGGAGCAGCGGCAAGGAGGGGAAGCTCGAAGCAAGATGACGTCGGAAGGTGGCTGTTCGATACGGGGCCCGGAGCAACAAGAGTTCCTGCGGCGCTGTGTGGAAGAGCTGAAGGAGGTGTTGGCCCCGATGCTACAGGCGATTGAAGGGCTAAAGGAGGCGCAGAGGATCCAGGAGCTGGAGCTTCGGGTCGTGAAGGCAAAGGCTGCTGAAAATGAAGACGACATACAGGGCCTGGTGGTGAAGACAGAGACGCACGAGGCCCAGCACAAGAGGTGTGTGGAGAGGTTGGAAGCACTGGAGAATAATTCGAGGAGGAAGAATTTAAGAGTCTTGGGTCTTCCCGAAGGCACAGAGGGGGCAGACGTCAGGGCATATGTGAGCACGATGCTTCACTCGTTAATGGGATCGGAGGCCCCGACGGGCCCTTTGGAGGTGGAGGGAGCTTATCGAGTTCTGGCGCGAAGACCAAAGGCAGGAGAAATACCTCGAGCCATAGTGGTGAGGCTTCACCGCTACAACGACAGAGAGATGGTCCTCAGATGGGCGAAGAAAACTCAGAGCTGCAGGTGGGAAAATGTGGTGATCCTCGTATACCAGGATTGGAGTGCGGAGGTGGCGAGAAGGAGGGCAAGTTTCAACCGGGCCAAGGCGGTGCTTCACAAAAAGAAGGTTAAATTTGGAATGTTGCAGCCGGCAAGACTGTGGGTCACACACCAAGGGAAGCACCACTACTTTGAGACGGCAGAAGAGGCGTGGACATTCATAGTGGACGGGAAGCTGGAATAGTCTGGCGAGAGAAAGAGCTTCTGGGACAAAGTGGTGGGGTGATTATGTGGGGCGAGGAAGGGGAAGGGGGGGCAATTATTTCAATTTTGTAACTTCTCTTTTCCCCTCGTGGGGGGGGGGGGGCGAGTATGAGGAACTGTGGGCGCCGGTGGGAAGGAAAGGGGAAGGAGAAGGGAAATGCGCCATTAGGGGGGGGGGGCCGAGTGGGAAACGCGGGCTTTGCTCCCGCGCTATGATAATTGTGGCGGGAACAGGGACGCAGGAAGGAGGGGGCCTCGCACAATGAGGGGCCGAGGACAAACGGGGGAAGCAGAGGTCAGCCAGAGTTTGCTGACTTCTGGGAGCAACATGGGGGGTGCAACTACACTAGAAAGAGATCTAGCGGAGGGAGGGGAGGGGGAGGGGGGGGGGAAAGAGTTAACTGGGTTGCTGCTGCTAAGGGGAAAGGGGAGCTGTTATGGGGAGGGGTGGTCGAGACGGGGGGGGGCACCGTCGGTGGGATATACGGGTACGTGGGAACCGGGTGAGGAACTGGGTTAGAAAAGGGGATGGCTAGTCGACAAGGGGGGGGGGGGGTAAAGAGCCCCCCAACCCGGCTGATCACGTGGAACGTGAGAGGGCTGAACGGGCCGATTAAAAGGGCACGGGTACTCGCACACCTAAAGAACTTAAAGGCAGATGTGGTTATGTTGCAGGAGACGCACCTGAAACTGATAGACCAGGTCAGACTACGTAAAGGATGGGTGGGGTAGGTGTTTCATTCGGGTTTAGATGCGAAGAATAGGGGGGTGGCTATTTTAGTGGGGAAACGGGTACAGTTTGAGGCAAAGACCATAGTGGCGGACAGTGGGGGTAGATATGTGATGGTGAGTGGCAGATTGCAAGGGGAGGCGGTGGTTCTGGTGAACGTATACGCCCCGAACTGGGATGATGCAAACTTCATGAGGCGTATGTTGGGGCATATCCGGACCTGGAGGCGGGAAAGTTGGTAATGGGGGGAGACTTCAGTACAGTGCTTGATCCAGGGCTGGACCGGTCTAGGTCTAAGACCGGGAGGAGGCCGGCAGCGGCCAAGGTGCTTAAGGACTTCATGGAGCAGATGGGCGGAGTAGACCCCTGGAGATTTATTAGGCCTAGGAGTAAGGATTTTTCTCCCATGTTCACAAAGTATACTCACGGATAGATTTTTTTGTCCTGGGAAGGGCACTGATTCCGAAGGTGACAGGGACGGAATATACGGCCATAGCCATCTCGGACCACGCTCCACATTGGGTGGACCTGGAGGTAGGAGAGGAAAAGGAGCAGCACCCACTCTGGAGATTGGATTATGGGGTTGTTGGCGGGTGAGGGGGTGTGTTTAAGGGTGAGGGGGTGTATCAAAAGGTACCTGGAGCTTAATGATAATGGAGAGGTTCAGGTGGGAGTGGTCTGGGAGGCGTTGAAGGCGGTGGTTAGAGGGGAACTGATATCCATCAGGGCCCATAAAGGGAAGCAAGAGGGTAAAGAAAGGGAGCGATTTGTTGAGAGAACTTCGAGGGTAGACAGGCAATATGCAGAGGCTCCGGAGGAGGGACTGTACAGGGAAAGACAAAGGCTACATATGGAATTTGACCTGCTGACCACGGGTAAGGCAGAGGCACAGTGGAGGAGGGCACAGGGAGTACAGTATGAGTATGGAGAGAAGGCGAGTCGGTTACTGGCCCAACAACTGAGGAAGAGGGGGAGCGGCGAGGGAGATAGGGTGGGGTGAGGGATGAGGAAGGTGAGATGGAACGGGGAGCGGGAGAGGGTGATGAACAGGGGTGGTTTAAGGCATTCTACGAGAGGCTGTATAAGGCTCAGCCCCAGAAGGGAAGGAAGGAATGATGCATTTCCTAGATCGGCTGGAATTCCCGAAGGTGGAGGAGCAGGAGAGGGTGGGGACTGGGAGCACGGATTGAGGTGGAGGAGGTGGTAAAGGGGATTGGGAGCATTGCAGGCGGGGAAGGCCCCGGGACCAGATGGGTTCCCGGTGGGAATTTTATAGGAAATACATGGACCTACTGGCCCCGCTTTTGATGAGAACCTTTAATGAGGCCAGGGAAAGGGGGGAAGTTGCCCCGACTATGTCGGAGGCGACGATATCGTTACTCTCTTAAAGAAGGAAAAAGGACCCGCTGCAGTGCGGGGTCTTACAGGGCCTATTTCCCTCCTGAACGTGGATGCTAAGCTCCTGGCCAAGGTGATGGCGACGAGGATAGAGGATTGTGTCCCGGGGGTGGTCCACGAGGATCAAACTGGGTTCGTTAAGGGGAGACAGCTGAACACGAATATACGGAGGCTGTTAGGGGTGATGATGATGCCCCCACCAGAGGGGGAGGCGGAGATAGTGGTGGCGATGGACGCTGAGAAAGCATTCGACAGAGTGGAGTGGGACTACCTATGGGAAGTGTTGAGGAGATTTGGTTTTGGAGGGGTTTATTGGATGGGTACAGCTGCTTTATAGGGCCCCGGTGGCAAGTGTGATCATGAACAGGCAGAGGTCTGACTACTTCCGTCTTTATAGAGGGACGAGGCAGGGGTGTCCCCTGTCTCCGTTACTGTTTGCATTGGCAATTGAGTCGCTGGCCATAGCTCAGGGGAGGAGAAGAACACCGGGTATCTCTGTATGCAGATGATCTATTGCTGTATGTTGCGGACCCAGTGGAGGGGATGCCTGAGATAACGTGGATACTCAGGGAGTTTGGGGAATTTTCGGGGTACAAATTGAATATGGGGAAGAGGGAGTTGTTCGTGGTGCATCCGGGGGAGCAGAGCAGGGGAATAGCTGATTTACTGCTGAGGAGGGTAATACGAGATTTCCGGTACTTAGGGATCCAGATAGCCAGGAGCTGGGGAACCCTACATAGGCTTAATTTAACACGATTGGTGGAACAGATGGAGAAGGATTTTTAAGAGATGGGACATGGTGTCCCTGTCACTGGTGGGTAGGGTGCAGGCGGTCAAAATGGTAGTCCTCCCGAGATTTCTTTTTGTGTACCAGTGCCTCCCGGTGATGGTCACGAGGGCTTTTTTCAAAAAATTGAGAAGAGTGTTATGAGCTTTGTGTGGGCTGGGAAGACCCAGAGAGTGAGGAGGGGGGTTTTTGCAGCGTAGCAGGGATGGGGGGGACTGGCACTGCCGAGCTTAAGTGATTATTATTGGGCCGCCAATATCTCAATGGTGTGTAAGTGGATTGGGGAAGGGGAGGGAGCGGCGTGGAAGAGACTGGAAATGGCATCCTGCAAGGGGACTAGCCTACAAGCACTGGTGACGGCGCCGTTGCCGTCTCCCCGAAGAAATACACCACAAGTCCAGTGGTGGTGGCAACACTGAAAATTTGGGGGCAGTGGAGACGACATAGGGGGAAGGACGGGAGCCTCGGTGCGGTCCCCCGATAAGAAATAACCATAGGTTTGACCCGGGGAGAATGGATGGGGGATTTGGAGCATGGCAGAGAGCTGGGGTTGTGCAACTGAGAGATCTGTTCGTAGACGGGACGTTTGCGAGTCGGGGAGCGCTGACAGAAAAATATGGGTTGCCCCAAGGGAATGAATTTCGATACATGCAACTGAGGGCTTTGTGAGGCAACAGGTGAGGGAATTTCTGCAGCTCCCGACACAAGAGGTGCAGGATAGAGTGATCTCAGAGACATGGGTGGGGGATGGTAGGGTGTCGGATATATACAGGGAAATGAGGGACGAGGGGGAGATCATGGTGGATGAGCTGAAGGGAAAATGGGAAGTAGAGCTGGGGGAAAAGATCGAAGAGGGGCTGTGGGCAGATGCCCTACGTAGGGTAAACTCTTCGTCCTCGTGTGCCAGGCTTAGCCTGATACAATTCAAGGTTCTACACAGGGCGCACATGACCGGAGCAAGGCTCAGTAAATTTTTCGGGGTAGAGGATAGGTGTGGGAGATGCTCGAGAAGCCCAGCGAACCACACCCACATGTTTTGGTCATGTCTGGCACTGCGTGGGTTCTGGGTGGGGGTGGCAAATGTGCTTTCGAAGGTGGTGGGTGTCCGGGTCGAGCCAAGCTGGGGGTTGGCTATATTCGGGGTTGCAGAAGAGCCGGGAGTGCAGGAAGCGAGAGAGGCTGATGTTTTAGCCTTTGCGTCCCTAGTAGCCCGGCGCAGGATATTGTTAATGTGGAAGGAAGCCAAACCCCCGGGCGTGGAGGCCTGGATAAACGACATGGCAGGGTTTATAAAGCTGGAACGGATAAAGTTCGCACTAAGAGGTTCGGCTCAAGGGTTCACCAGGCGGTGGCAACCGTTCATTGACTACCTCGCAGAACGATAAAGGAAATGGGAAAGTAGCAGCAGCAACCCGGGGGGGGGGGAGGGGGGGGGAGGGGGGGAGGGGGGGAGGGGGGGAGGGGGGGAGGGGGGGAGAGGGGGGGGAGGGGGGGGGAGGGGGGGAGGGGGGGGAGGGGGGGAGGGGGGGGAGGGGGGGGAGGGGGGGGAGGGGGGGGAGGGGGGGGAGGGGGGGAGGGGGGGGGGGTCCTCGGGGATATTTTTACTTGGATATGTATATTGGATTGTTTGACTTATTATTTGGGAGAGTTAATATTTTGTTATGGCAGTTGCCATTTAGTTTATATATTATTTATTTATTAGTTAAAAAACGGTGCAGATAAGCTGCAGAGCTGGGCTGAGAAGTGGCAAATGGAGTTTAATGCAGAAAAGTGTGAGGTGATTCATTTTGGAAGGAATAACAGGAAGACAGAGTACTGGGCTAATGTAAGGTTCTTGGCAGTGTGGATGAGCAGAGAGATCTCGGTATCCATGTACATAGATCCCTGAAAGTTGCCACTCCGGTTGAGAGGGTTGTTAAGAAGGCGTACGGTGTGTTAGCTTTTATTGGTAGAGGGATTGAGTTTCGGAGCCACAAGCTCATGTTGCAGCTGTACAAAACTCTCGTGCGGCCGCATTTGGAGTATAGAACATAGAAAATACAGCACAGAACAGGCCCTTCGGCCCACGATGTTGTGCCGAACCTTTGTCCTAGATTAATCATAGATTATCATTGAATTTAGAGTGCAGAAGGAGGCCATTCGGCCCTTTGAGTCTGCACCGGCTCTTGGAAAGAGCACCCTACTCAAACTCAACACCTCCACCCAACACCAAGGGCAATTTTGGACACTAAGGGCAATTTATCATGGCCAATCCACCTAACCTGCACATCTTTCGACTGTGGGAGGAAACCGGAGCACCCGGAGGAAACCCACGCAGACACGGGGAGGATGTGCAGACTCCGCACAGACAGTGAGTATTGTGTGCAATTCTGGTCGCCGCATTATAGGAAGGATGTGGAAGCATTGGAAAGGGTGCAGAGGAGATTTATCAGGATGTCGCCAGAGATGGAGGGAAGATCTTATGAGGGAAGGCTGAGGGACTTGAGGCTGTTTTCGTGAGAGAGAAGAAGGTTAAGAGGTGATTTAAAAGAGGCATACAAGATGATCAGAGGATTAGATAGGGTGGACAGTGAGAGCCTTTTTCCTCGGATGGTGATGTCTAGCACGAGGGGACATAGGTTTAAATTGAGGGTAGATAGATATAAGACAGATGTCAGAGGTAGGTTCTTTACTCAGAGAGTAGGAAGGGTGTGGAATGCCGTGCCTGCAACAGTAGTGGACTCGCCAACACTAAGGGCATTCAAATGGTCATTGGATAGACATATGGACGATAAGGGAATAGTGTAGATGGGCTTTAGAGTGGTTTCACAGGTCGGCGCAACATCGAGGGCCGAAGGGCCTGTACTGCGCTGTAATGTTCAATGTTCTATGTTCAGAGATCTCTGGACAAACCCGCCAAGGTCCCTTTGTTCCTGGGAACTTCCCGGTGTCAGGCCGTTCACTGAATACTTCCTGGTCACATTACTCCTTCCAAAGTGCATCAGCTCTCACTTTTCAGGGTTAAATTCCATCTGCCACTTCTCGGCCCATCTAGCCATCCCGTCTGTCTCCCTGTGACCCGAGACACTCAGCCTCACTGTTAACCACTGCTTTAAATTGCCTTTTTATTTCCCTGACCAAAATGGATAACCCCACACTTATCAAACTGCATCTGCCACATTTTGGCCCGCTCTCCTAACCTATCTGTATCCATTTGCAAGGTTCTTATTTCCTCATTGCAACTTAGTGCCCACCTATGTCAGGGTCACCTGCGAATTTGGCTATTGTACCCTCTGTTCCTGCATCCAAGTCATTAATATAGATTGTAAATAACGGAACATCCCCCCCCACCCCAAAATCGGACCAAAACCTGGAGCACACCCACTAGTTACAGCTTGCTAACCAGAAAAAGACCCATTAATCCTCACTACTAGGTAGGTTAGCCAATCTTTGATCCAAGCGGATATCTCACCCCATAACTTGTGTATTAACCTATTGAGCGGTACCTTATCGGAAGCCCTTCCGGAAGTCCAGATATACTATATCTACAGGACACCCATTATCCACTTTGCTGGTCAAGTCTTTGAAGAACACACGCAAATCCGTCAAACAAGATTTACCCTTCACAAACCATGCTGACTTACTCCTTCCTTAATAACGGATTCCAACAATTTCCCAATGACCGACATTAAACTAACTGGTCCATTATTTACTCCTTTCACCCTTTTTTTGAACAGGAGTCTTATATTTGGGGGACGTGGTAGCATAGTGGTTAGCACTGCTGCTCCTGGGTTCAATTCCAGCTTGGGTGTGTCGAGTCTAGACGTTCCCCGTGTCTGCATGGGTTTCCTCCCACGGTCCAATGTGCAGGTCAGGTGGATTGGCCGTGATCAATGCGCAGGGTTTTACAGGGATTAGAATATAGAACATTGGGCTGAATGGCCTCCTTCTGCACTTCGAGTCTGCACCGACCCACATTAAGCACTCACTTCCACCCCATCCCCGTAACTCAATAACCCCTCCTAACCTTTTTTTGGACACTAAGGGCAACTTAGCATGGCCAATCCACCCAACCAGCACGTCTTTGGACTGTGGGAGGAAACGCACCCAGGCACGGGGAGAACGTGCAGACTCCACACAGGGATGGAGCAGGCCTGGGTGGAATGGTCTTTCGGAAGGTTGGTGCAGGTTCGATGGGCTGAATGGCCTCCTTCTATACTGTCGGGATTCTATGGGTTAGCTGTTTTCCATTCCACTGGAACTTTCCACAATCCAGGGAATTAGTGCTAACCACTGTGCTGCCCCGATGACCAATGCCTCCCCCATTTCTTGAAAGACCCTAGAATGTAGGCCATCAGTCCCTGGGGACTTGTCTGCCTTTGCGCTGTACAGTGCAGCAAGGAGGCCCTTTGGCCCATGTGTGCATCGACAATAACTATCCCCAATATCGCATTAATCCCACATCCTTAATGTGATGGTGTTTCAAGTATTAATCCTAATAGTTTGCCCAGTACTTTCCTCCCCGCACCCCCCCAGTGATGGTGACTGTTTCAAGTTCGTCCTTTCCAACAAGCTTGGTCTTGTCTGTTACTATTGGGATGTTTCTAGTTTCCTCCACCCCAAAAACAGGGGCAAAAGAATGGATCGTGTCTCCGCCATCTCCATGTTCCCATTATCAATTCGCCAGGACTTCCAGTGAGGGGGACGTGCTGACCACAAATGTGAGGTAATGCATTTTGGAAGGTCTAATACAGGTCGGAAATATACAGTAAACGGCAGAACACTTAAAGAGTATTGAAAGTCAGAGAGATCTAGGAGTACAGGTCCACAGGTCACCGAAAGTGGCAACACAGGTGGAGAAGGTAGTCAAGAAGGCATACGGCATGCTTGCCTTCATTGGCCGGGGCATTGAGTATAAGAATTGGCAAGTCATGTTGCAGCTGTATAGAACCTTAGTTAGGCCACACTTGGAGTATAGCGTTCAATTCTGGTCGCCACACTACCAGAAGGATGTGGAGGCTTTAGAGAGGGTGCAGAAGAGATTTACCAGAATGTTGCCTGTTATGGAGGGCATTAGCTATGAGGAGCGGTTGAATAAATTCGGTTTGTTCTCACTGGAACGAAGGAGGTTGAGGGGCGACCTGATAGAGGTCTACAAAATTATGAGGGGCATAGACAGAGTGGATAGTCAGAGGCTTTTCCCCAGGGTAGAGGGGTCAATTACTAGGGGGCATAGGTTTAAGGTGAGAGGGGAAAGGTGTAGAGAAGATGTACGAGGCAAGTTTTTTTTTTTTATTACACAGAGGGTAGTGGGTGCCTGGAACTCGCTACCGGAGGAGGTGGTGGAAGCAGGGACGATAGTGACATTTAATGGGCATCTTGACAAATACATGAATAGGACAAATACATGATAGCATAAGCTATGAGGAGCGAGCATAAGCTATGAGGAGCGATTGAATAAACTCGGTTTGTTCTCACTGGAACGAAGGAGGTTGAGGGGCGACCTGATAGAGGTATACAAAATTATGAGGGGCATAGACAGAGTGGATAGTCAGAGGCTTTTCCCCAGGGTAGAGGGGTCAATTACTAGGGGGCATAGGTTTAAGGTGAGAGGGGCAAAGTTTAGAGTAGATGTACGAGGCAAGTTTTTTACGCAGAGGGTAGTGGGTGCCTGGAACTCACTACCGGAGGTGGTAGTGGAGGCAGGGACGATAGGGACATTTAAGGGGCATCTTGACAAATATATGAATAGGATGGGAATAGAAGGATACGGACCCAGGAAGTGTAGAAGATTGTAGTTTAGTCGGGCAGTATGGTCGGCACGGGCTTGGAGGGCCGAAGGGCCTGTTCCTGTGCTGTACATTTCTTTGTTCTTTGTTCTTTGTTCTTTGATGGGAATAGAGGGATACGGACCCAGGAAGTGTAGAAGGTTTTAATTTAGACGGGCAGCATGGTCGGCACGGGCTTGGAGGGCCGAAGGGCCTGTTCCTGTGTATCATCCTCACCACTTACCTTCTCACTCACCCAAGAACAAAATGGACAGAGGATAGCGACAGGGTTAGGCGAGTTGCCAAAAACTTGGCAGATGGAATGTAGGAAAATGTGAAACACTTTTGGCAGGAAGAATAAAGGAGCTGACTATGTAAATGGAGAGAGACTGCAGAAAGCTGCAGCAGAGGGGATTCGGGGGACCTTGTGCATTAAACAAAACAAGGCAGGCGTGGTCTGTGAACAGTTTTGCTCTCTGATCCATCCAAGGAAAAATATACTGGCATTTGAGACAGTGCAGAGACGGTTCACTGGGTTGACGTCGGGTATGGGGGGATTTTCCTGAGGGGTAGGTGGGGCCTGAACACATTGGAATCTAGAATAATGGCAGGTGACCATATTGAGACAAATAGGACCCGGGGGATTTACAAGATAGATGCTGAGGGAATCTTTGATAGAATATAACACAGAGGCCCTTGGCCCAGCTGATCCACCTGGCCTGCCCACCTAATCCCATTTCCCAGCATTTGGCATGTTGACTTTAAAGGAATACCACCCTCCCAGGCAGCGCGTTCCAGACCATCACCACTCTCTGGGTAAATCCTCAAATCCACCCCATAAATCCTCAAATCCCCCCTAAACCTTCCGCCCCTCACCTTGAACTTGTGTCCCCCTCGTAACTGACCCTTCAACTGAGGGGACCAGCTGCTCCCTCTCCACCCTGTCCGTGCCCCTCAGAATCTTGTCCACCTCGATCAGGCCGCCCCTCAGTCTTCTCTGCTCCAGAGAAAACAACCCCAGCCTATCCACCCTCTCTTCATAACTGAAATGTTCCGTCCCAGGCACCATCCTGGTGAATCTCCTCTGCACCCCCTCCAGTCCAATCACATCCTTCCTATAATGTGGCGACCAGAACTGCACAGGAGTGCCCCCCCCACCCCAGTGCATGCAGGGAGAAAGCAGCCCGAGCGCATCTTCAGGTTATTGCTCCACATTTACCAGCGGTATTGGAATCGGGGTCTGGCTCCTCTCCCACGTTGAGTTGGTGGTGGCTGGATTTGCCTCGGGTCTGGAACCGGCTCTTTGCTCTCGGAGACCACATCACCCTGAAAAGCCAATCAGGTCAGGAGGTGAACACGTCGGGTCTCGGAATGACCAGGAGTTACTTAGGCCCAAACCCAAACATTTCAGACCTCAGCCATTTGGAACTGGGGTTGCGATATTACACTTTAGACGGGCTTTAGAGTGGTTTCACAGGTCGGCGCAACATCGAGGGCCGAAGGGCCTGTACTGCGCTGTAATGTTCTATGTTCTACACGGAAAAAGCCGAGGAAAAATGTACAGTCACGGGAAGTGGAGGACGGACAAGGGCAGCAGACACCAGCTGGATGTTCTCCTCCGAGTCACTCTCCACCCTGACTGGGAGATATATCCCCGTTCCTGGTCGCTGGGTCGGAACTCCCTCCCTAACAGCACGGCGGGTGTACCTACGCCACACGGACCGCAGCGGGTTGAGGAAGGCAGCTCACCCACCACCTTCTCAAGGAGGCAATTGGGGGGGGCAATACCAGCCTAACCAGCCCTGCCCACATTTTACCAACAAATAACAGAAACTGCCTATTCCCAAAGGTGCAAACCCCGGCTCTATCCCGAAGAGAACTGACCAATGATATCATCACAATTTTCATTTCCATCGTGGCGAGCCTGGCATTGGGCAGTACGGTAGCACAGTGGTTAGCACTGTTGCCTCGCAGTGCCAGGGTCCCAGGTTCGATTCCCCGCTGGGTCACTGTCTGTGCGGAGTCTGCACATCCTCCCAGTGTGTGCGTGGGTTTCCTCCGGGTGCTCCGGTTTCCTCCCACAGTCCAAAGATGTGCGGGTTAGGTGGAGTTACGGGGATAGGGCAGGGGGGAGTGTGCCTAGGTAGAGTGCTCTTTGAGGCTCGGTGCTGACTTGATGGGCCGAATGGCCTCCTTCTGCACTGTAGAGATTCAGTGGTTAGGCCAGATGGAGGAATGTGAATTTAGTTAATAATAGTTAGTCCCGTGTGGAGTTTGCACATTCTTCCCAGTGTCTGCGAGGGTCCCCACAACACAAAGGTGCTCAGGTTAGATATATTGGCCACCGAGGACCACCAACAAAATAGAAGGACAAAGCTGAGGGTCAAAGCAAAACCGGGCCGCACGGGACATTGCCCGAACATAATAAAGATCAACTGAAACTTCAAAACATCAAATAAGATAAAGGGGCAATAAAACACCCCAACACCTGTGGTCCCCACCGGAGACCTCGATGGTACCCATGGACACCACATGCCCCTTTCTAGGGACAGCCGGCACTAAATTGCCCCTTAATTGGAAAAATTGTGAAGATAATAGTTAGTCTATGTTAACGGTGACCATGAAATTCTGTAACGGTCGCCTGGTTCACCAAAACGAAGGAATCTGCAGCACTTGGCCAGTCTGGCCCATGTAGAACCGGAGGAAAGTTACGGCACAGAAGGCGGCAATCGAGCCCAGGGAAACCCTTTCTAATCCCACTTTGCTGCACCAAGTCCATCCCAAGGTGCAAATCCAGGTTGGGTTGTTTTTATATAACTGAGTTTAGGGCGTCTGTCACCAACTCCGGCAGCAAACTCCGGCCTCCCACGACCCTCTGGGTAAAAAAAAGGTTCTTCCTCTACACGTGACTCCAGACCCCACAACGTGGCCGACCACTGCTCCTCTGGAATGGCCGAGTGAGACACTCCAGAGGAGCAGTGAGGGGAGGCCCACATCCCGTGTATGAACACGGGAGAACGGGCATGGACAAGCGGACAGCTGAGCAAAGAGTCTCCGCTCAATCTTCCTCGTCATTCTCTTCAGCCCTTGCCTGGGGTCAGCCTCCGGCCGATTCGGTCAAGGCCAATTAACTCTGGATAGGTGGCAGGCCGAGAAAAACCAAACCAGCTCCATTGGACAATCCATGCACAACGCAAATAGTGTTTTTCTCGCTCCTGCTCCTCCCGGGCCACAGGCCTCGCCAAGAGCAGCAATGGGGGGAGGAGCACTCTAGTCAGTCCCTCACCTCACTGGGGGGCAGGTGTGCATTAGTCAGGTTTCTATGGCAGGTACAACCCATGCCCTGATGATACCCGGCAACATGTAAAAATCCACCTGGTGTAAGAGCAACGCCACTCACCCCGACGTCCTGCCCCACTCCACCTCGCGGAGTGAACCGAGCTCGGCGCTGAAAGGGCCGGCGGGAACCATAGGGAGGGGGGAGTCGCTGACTCTTATCGGGGGTTTGTTCCTGGCTGTCGTGGGTCTCCGAGCCCTCCCCCTTCTCTCCGGCGCTTTCCGCCGTCTCCTCCACCGCCGGCTGGTCACCCCCGACTTCCTGCCCACCTCGTGGTGCGGCCCGAGGCCGGCGGCTGCGCTGGAACTGCCGCCGGGAACTGTAGGGAGTGGCGGGTCGCTGACCGAGGCTTGGCTGCTGGCCCTCGCGGTTCTCGGAGCCCTCCCACCTCTCTCCGGCGCTTTCCGCCGTCTCCTCTGCCGCCGCCTGGTCACCCGGGGCTACAGGACCCCGTCGTCTGAAGTAGCCGCGACGGGACCGCCGACGGTTTGGGGCGTAAGGGCTGCCTTTCACCGGGACGCCGCCGGACCAGTCACATTCACGGCTTCCAATCCCTGCGGGGCACAGAAAACATTAAACAATATATTTAATAGAACGGTTCGAACAAGAGGCCATTCAGCCCATCACATGCGCTGACATCCAAAGGAGATTTACCCCAGCACATTCTTCCTTTCCACAATCACCAACTTCCTTCCGGAAGCTCAATCGAGCAGTTCCCACAAACAGGACAAATCAGCTTTATTTTTAATAAACGTACAGATGCAGGTTGAGGGATGAATGTTGGCACAGAAGATGGGGGGCTCCCCCTGCTCGGTATCCGACATGGGCCTGTCACGGCAGGGGACAGATGGCATTTAATTTACGGCCAACCCAAAGACAATGCTGCCTCCGACAGTGCAACATTCCTGCAATGTTGCTGTAACGACTGGAATGGGACGAGAGGTCTCCTCCCTCAGAGGGTGCCCCTACCCAGAGAGTTTGGGCAGTGGGGCTGGCAGAGGTGATCCTTACCCAGTGTGCCCCCTGCTGGAAACCCCCGCCCCCCCCCGCCCCAGGTGCCAGAGGCACCAACACCAACCAGGGGGAAAAAAAATCTGGTTCACTCTGGGGCTGGTTTAGCACACTGGGCTAAATAGCTGGCTTTTAAAGCAGACCAGCAGCACGGTTCAATTCCCGTACCAGCCTCCCTGAACAGGAGCCGGAATGTGGCAACTAGGGGCTTTTCACAGTAACTTCATTGAAGCTGACTTGTGACAATAAGCAAATTTCATTTCATTCAGTCATCTAAATCTCTTTAAACATTCACTCCCCCCCCCCCCCCCCCCCCCCCCCCCGACGCACAGTGGCAGCCGTGTGTCCGTCTACAAGATGCACGGCAGCGACTCACCGAGGTTCCTCAGGCAGCACCTTCCAAACCCACCCCCTCTGCCATCTCGAAGGACAAGAGCAGCAGATACCTGGGAACCCCACCACCTGGAGGTTCCCCTCCGAGTCACTCCCCACCCCAACTGGGAAATATATCGGCGTTCCTTCACTGTCGCCGGGGCAACACCCTGGAACTCCCTCCCTAACAGCACGGTGAGTGTACCTACACCACAGGGACTGCAGCGGTTTAAATGCGGCGGCTCACCCACCACCTTCGAGGGGGCAATTAGGGAGGGCAATAAATGCTGGGACCGGCCAGCAGCGACACGCCCCCACCCCACACCAAACCAAAAGAAAATCAGAAGTGCACCTTCTCGCCCTGGGCGACATCGAACTCCACCACCTCTCCCCCTCCGACGCTGCGTAGAAACTTGCGGGGATTGTTTCTCGTGATGGCCGTCTGCCCGGAGAGGACAGGGACAGGGTTTGAAGAGTTAAAGCAGCAAGTTAATAACACAAACATTTCCCAACAAGCAGTCACAGCGAAATACAGATGCTCATAGCCAGCGTGGACCATTGACCAAGGCTTTCCCCGCTCTCCTGTCCACAAATATTTCACAAACCCCAGGGGAGGTGCCAGAGGATTAGGAGAACAGTGGTCCCAATATTTAAGAAAGTGCGCAGTAAGACAGGGAACTACAGACCAGTGAAACTATTCCATCTCCACTTGGAGAGGCAAAGTTTGATCAGGAATAGTCAGCGTGGCTGTGTCAGAGGGAGGCCACGTCTAACAAATTTGATTGAATTTTTTGAGCGTGTGACCAGGTGTGTAGATGAGGGTGGTGCAGTTGATGTAGTTTTACATGGATTTCAGCAAAGCCTTTGACAAGGTCCCACATGGGAGATTTATAAAGAACGTAAATGCACCTGGGATACAGGGGGATTTGTTACGGTGGATTCAAAATTGGCTCAGCCGGAGGAGACAGAGGGTGATGACAGACGGCTGCGTTACTGACTGGAAGCCAGTGACCAGTGGGGTACCACAGGGATCGGTGTTGGGTCCTCTATTGTTGCCATTTATATAAACGACCGATGACTAGGTCGGGGGGTTGGGATCAGTCAGTTTGCGGATGACACACAGATTGGCCGGGTGGGTAACAGTGAGGCTGAGTGTCTCGGGTCACAGGGAGACAGACGGGATGGCTAAATGGGCAGAGAAGTGGCAGATGGAATTTAACCCTGAAAAGTGTGAGCTGATGCACTTTGGAAGGAGTAATGTGACCAGGAAGTATTCAGTGAACGGCCTGACACCGGGAAGTTCCCAGGAACAAAGGGACCTTGGCAGGTTTGTCCAGAGATCTCCGAAGGCAGAAGGGCAGCTTAATAGGGAGGTGAAAAAGGCACATGGGACACTGGCCTTTATCAATCGAGGCTGTGATTACAAAAGCAGGGAGGTCATGTTGGAGTTGGACAGAACTTTGGTGAGGCCACAGCGGGAGCACTGTGTGCAGTTCTGGTCGCCACATTATAGGAAGGATGTGATTGGACTGGAGGGGGTGCAGAGGAGATTCACCAGGATGGTGCCTGGGATGGAACATTTCAGTTATGAAGAGAGGGTGGATATGCTGGGGTTGTTTTCTCTGGAGCAGAGAAGACTGAGGGGCGGCCTGATCGAGGTGGACAAGATTCTGAGGGGCACGGACAGGGTGGAGAGGGAGCAGCTGGTCCCCTCAGTTGAAGGGTCGGTTACGAGGGGGACACAAGTTCAAGGTGAGGGACGAGGGGGGGGGATTTGAGGATAAACCTTTTCCCCAGAGAGTGGTGAGGGTCTGGAACGCGCTGCCTGGGAGGGGGGTGAGGGTCTGGAACGCGCTGCCTGGGAGGGGGGTGAGGGTCTGGAACGCGCTGCCTGGGAGGGTGGTGAGGGTCTGGAACGCGCTGCTGGAGGGGGGTAGAGGCGGGTTGCCTCACACCCTTTAAGAAGTACCCGGGTGAGCACTTGTACGTCGCAACGTTCGAGGCTGTGGGGCCGAGTGCTGGGGAATGGGGTTAGGTCGGCAGCTCAGGGGATTTATGTGTCAGTGCAGTCTCGAGGGGCTGAAGGGCCTGTTTTGTGCTGTATTATTCTGTGATTCTGTTACAGAGATGGTGAGAGGCCAGAGGAGGTTACAGAGATAGGGAGGGGTGTAGGGGCTGGAGGAGGTTACAGAGATAGGGAGGAGTGTAGGGGGCTGGAGGAGGTTACAGAGATAGGGGAGGGGGTGTAGGGGGCTGGAGGAGGTTACAGAGATAGGGAGGGTATAGGGGGCTGGGGGAGGTTACAGAGATAGGGAGGGTATAGGGGCTGGAGGAGGTTACAGAGATAGGGAGGGTATAGGGGGCTGGAAGAGGTTACAGAGATAAGGAGGGGTGTAGGGACTGGAGGAGGGTACAGAGATAGGGAGGGGGTATATGGGGCTGGAGGAGGTTACAGAGATAGGGAGGGGTGTAGGGGCTGGAGGAGGTTAGAGATAGGGAGGGGTGTAGGGGGCTAGAGGAGGTTACAGAGATAGGGAGGGGTGTAGGGGTTGGAGGTTACAGAGATAGGGAGGGGTGTAGGGGCTGGAGGAGGTTACAGAGATAGGGAGGGTGTAGGGGCAGGAGGAGGTTAGAGAGAGGGAGGGGTGTAGAGGCTGGAGGAGGTGACAGAGATAGGGAGAGGTGTAGGAGGTGACAGGGATAGGCAGGGGTGTAGGGGTTGGAGGGTAGAGAGATAGGGAGGGGGTGTAGGGGCTGGAAGAGGTTACAGAGATAGGGAGGGATGTAGGGGTTGTAGGAGGTTACAGAGATAGGGAGGGGTAGAGGGGGCTGGAGGAGGTCACAGAGATAGGGAGGGGTGTGGGGATGGAGGAGGTTACAGAGATAGGGAGGGGTGTAGGGGCTGGAGGAGGGTACAGAGATAGGGAGGGTTGTAGGGGTTGGAGGAGGTTACAGAGATAGGGAGGGGTGTAGGGGTTGGAGGAGGTTACAGAGATAGGGAGGGGGTATAGGGGGCTGGAGGAGGTTACAGAGATAGGGAGGGGTTTGGGGTTGAGGTGACAGAGATAGGGAGGGGTATAGGGGTTGGAGGTTACAGAGATAGGGAGGGTAGTAGGGGTTGGGGAGGAGGGTTCAGAGATAGGGAGGGGTATAGGGGGCTGGAGGAGGTTACAGAGATAGGGAGGGGTGTAGGGACTGGAGGAGGGTACAGACATAGGGAGGGGTATAGGGGTTGGAGGTTACAGTGATAGGGAGGGGTGGTAAGGGCTGGAGGAGGTTACAGAGATAGGGAGGGGTGTAGGGACTGGAGGAGGGTACAGAGATAGGGAGGGGTATAGGGGTTGGAGGAGGTTACAGAGATATGGAGGGGTTGTAGGGGGTTGGAGGAGGTTACAGAGAGATGGAGGGGTGTAGGGGTTGGAGGAAAGTTACAGAGATAGGGAGGGGTATCAGGAGCTGGAGGAGGTTACAGATATAGGGAGGGGTGTGGGGATGGAGGAGGTTACAGAGATAGGAGGGGTGTAAGAGGTGACAGAGATAGGGATGGGTATAGGGGTTGGAGGTTAGAGAGATAGGGAGGGGGTGTAGGGGCTGGAGGAGGTTACAGAGATAGGGAGGGGTATAGGGGGCTGGAGGAGGTTCCAGAGATAGGGAGGGGTATAGGGGGCTGGAGGAGGTTCCAGAGATAGGGAGGGGGTGTAGGGGGCTGGAGGAGGTTACAGAGATAGGGAGGGGTGTAGGGGCTGGAGGAGGGTTACAGAGATAGGGAGGGGTGTGGGGGATGGAGGAGGTTACAGAGATAGGGAGGGGTAGAGGGGGCTGGAGGAGGTTACAGAGATAGGGAGGGGTGTAGGGGCTGGAGGAGGTTACAGAGATAGGGGAGGGGTAGAGGGGGCTGGAGGAGGTTACAGAGATAGGGAAATGTCACAGGCACAGAAACAATCCGTAAACGGGATAGATGCATAACTAGGAGGTGTAACAGTGGGAGAGGAGACTGACCCCGGGAACACAGTAGCACAGTTCCCACAAGGGGTCATCAGAGAGTCCAAAAGTGGTCCATCTACTGCTGTTTGACTTCGAGAGCCATCACCCTCTCCATACCCCAGCAATGGCAGACACCTTCCAAGAGGAATAACAGGACAACAATTGAGAGCAGAAACTGGAGCTCACTTCTCTGCCCAATTCCTCAATAGCCCTCATCTCAGTAATCCAGGCAGTCTCTCCAGGACCTGGATTGAGCAGACTTCATCAAACACTCCAGGACAGGTACAGCACGGGGTTAGATGCAGAGTAAAGCTCCCTCTACACTGTCCCCATCAAACACTCCCTGGACAGGTACAGCACGGGGTTAGATGCAGAGTAAAGCTCCCGCTGCACTGTCCCCATCAAACACTCCCAGGACAGGTACAGCACGGGGTTAGATACAGAGGTAAAGCTCCCTCTACACTGTCCCCATCAAACACTCCCAGGACAGGTACAGCACGGGGTTAGATATACAGAGTAAAGTTCCCGCTACACTGTCCCCATCAAACCCTCCCAGGACGGGTACAGCACGGGGTTAGATACAGAGTAAAGCTCCCTCTACACTGTCCCCATCAAACACTCCCAGGACAGGTACAGCACGGGGTTAGATACAGAGTAAAGCTCCCTCTACACTGTCCCCATCAAACACTCCCAGGACAGGTACAGCACGGGTTAGATACAGAGTAAAGCTCCCTCTACACTGTCCCCATCAAACACTCCCAGGACAGGCACAGCACGGGTTAGATACAGAGTAAAGCTCCCTCTACACTATCCCCATCAAACACTCCCAGGACAGGTACAGCACGGGGTTAGATACAGAGTAAAGCTGCCTCTACACCGTCCCCATCAAACACACCCAGGACAGGTACAGCACGGGGTTAGATACAGAGTAAAGCTCCCTCCACACTGTCCCCATCAAACACTCCCAGGACAGGTACAGCACGGGGTTAGATACAGAGTAAAGCTGACTCTACACCGTCCCCATCAAACACTCCCAGGACAGTTACAGCACGGGGTTAGATACAGAGTAAAGCTGACTCTACACTGTCCCCATCAAACACTCCCAGGACAGGTACAGCACGGGGTTAGATACAGAGTAAAGCTCCCTCTACACTGTCCCCATCAAACACTCCCAGGACAGGTACAGCACGGGGTTAGATACAGAGTAAAGCTCCCTCTACACTGTCCCCATCAAACACTCCCAGGACAGGTACAGCATGGGGTTAGGTACAGAGTAAAGCTCCCTCTACACTGTCCCCATCAAACACTCCCAGGACAGGTACAGCACGGGGTTAGATACAGAGTAAAGCTCCCTCTACACTGTCCCCATCAAACACTCCCAGGACAGGTACAGCACGGGGTTAGATACAGAGTAAAGCTCCCTCTACACTGTCCCCATCAAACACTCCCAGGACAGGTACAGCACGGGGTTAGGTACAGAGTAAAGCTCCCTCTACACTGTCCCCATCAAACACTCCCAGGACAGCTACAGCACGGCGTTAGATACAGAGTAAAGCTCCCTCTACACTCCCCATCAAACACTACCAGGACAGATACAGCACGGGGTTAGATACAGAGTAAAGCTCCGTCTACACTGTCCCCATCAAACACTCCCAGGACAGGCACAGCACGGGGTTAGATACAGAGTAAAGCTCCCTCTACACTCCCCATCAAACACTCCCAGGACAGATACAGCACGGGGTTAGATACAGAGTAAAGCTCTCTCTACACTGCCCCATCAAACACTCCCAGGACAGGTACAGCACGGGGTTAGATACAGAGTAAAGCTCCCTCTACACTGTCCCCATCAAACACTCCCAGGACAGGTACAGCACGGCGTTAGATACAGAGTAAAGCTCCCTCTACACTCCCCATCAAACACTACAGGACAGATACAGCACGGGGTTAGATACAGAGTAAAGCTCCCTCTACACTCCCCATCAAACACTCCCAGGACAGGCACAGCACGGGGTTAGATACAGAGTAAAGCTCCCTCTACACTATCCCCATCAAACACTCCCAGGACAGGTACAGCACGGGGTTAGATACAGAGTAAAGCTGCCTCTACACCGTCCCCATCAAACACACCCAGGACAGGTACAGCACGGGGTTAGATACAGAGTAAAGCTCCCTCCACACTGTCCCCATCAAACACTCCCAGGACAGGTACAGCACGGGGTTAGATACAGAGTAAAGCTGACTCTACACCGTCCCCATCAAACACTCCCAGGACAGTTACAGCACGGGGTTAGATACAGAGTAAAGCTGACTCTACACTGTCCCCATCAAACACTCCCAGGACAGGTACAGCACGGGGTTAGATACAGAGTAAAGCTCCCTCTACACTGTCCCCATCAAACACTCCCAGGACAGGTACAGCACGGGGTTAGATACAGAGTAAAGCTCCCTCTACACTGTCCCCATCAAACACTCCCAAGACAGGTACAGCACGGGGTTAGGTACAGAGTAAAGCTCCCTCTACACTGTCCCCATCAAACACTCCCAGGACAGGTACAGCACGGGGTTAGATACAGAGTAAAGCCTCCCTCTACACTGTCCCCATCAAACACTCCCAGGACAGGTACAGCACGGGGTTAGATACAGAGTAAAGCTCCCTCTACACTGTCCCCATCAAACACTCCCAGGACAGGTACAGCACGGGGTTAGGTACAGAGTAAAGCTCCCTCTACACTGTCCCCATCAAACACTCCCAGGACAGGTACAGCACGGGGTTAGATACAGAGTAAAGCTCCCTCTACACTGTCACCATCAAACACTCCCAGGACAGGAACAGCACGGTGTTAGATACAGAGTAAAGCTCTCTAGAAATAAAATTAGGCAATTCCACATCGGGAATGAAAATTGAACAATATTTGCTGCTCAGGTAAGTTTCGGAAGCTAATACGATGGAAATGGTCCAAAGTTTGGGTCAGGAGACGCAATGACCCTCGGCTGCAGCCTGGAGTTAGTCCCGTCGCAAAGGTCACCGAAGAAACTGAGAGATGACAGTTGGTGATATTGAGGAGTCTCTACCTGATGAACAAATATATCCGCTTCAATGTCATGTCTGGGAGGGAAAGAAAAAGAAGAGGGTAATTATAGAATAATCACATCCCCCCGCCCCCCCCCACCGGCGTCGCAACCCCCCCCCCCCCGCGGCGTCGCAAACCACCACCCCCGCGGTGTCGCAAGCCCCCCCCCCAGCATCGCAAACCCCCCCCCAGCATCGCAAACCGCCCCCCCCCCCCAGCATCGCAAACCGCCCCCCCCCCAGCATCGCAAACCGCCCCCCCCCCCCGCGGCGTCGCAAACCGCCCCCCCCCCCCGCGGCGTCGCAAACCCCCCCCCCGCGGCGTCGCAAACCCCCCCCCCGCGGCGTCGCAAGCCCCCCCCCCCAGCATCGCAACCCCCCCCCCCAGCATCGCAAACACCCCCCCCCCAGCATCGCAAACACCCCCCCCCCAGCATCGCAAACCCCTCCCGCAGCATCGCAAACCCCCCCCCCCCCGCAGCATCGCAAACCCCCCCCCCCCCCGCAGCATCGCAAACCCTCCCCCCCGCAGCATCGCAAGCCCCTTCACAACCAATCAACACAGTCATGGATGTCGAACAGGAAATATGGCAGCCATATTGCACACAGCAAGATCCCAGACTCGTGGCCAAATCTGCTTTTTAATGTCTGCAAGTGTTTTTGGCTGGGCGATGGGTATTAGCGGAGGGTGCAGCTGGACGCTCGCTCGAGTGGCCAAGGGTTCTTGTGCGCCCAGTCAATGGAATGACAATGATCCGGTTACACACACACCGGGTGGGGGGTGGGGCGGTGACGAGTACCAAGACATTTAGTGGGTCAACCATGCCAAATTGTCCCAGTGTTCAGATGTGCAGGTTTGGTGGGAGTCACACAGATGGGGTAGGGGAGAGGCACAGATGGGGTAGGGGAGAAGGCCCAGGTAGAGTATCGGAGGGGCAGTGCAGGCTACGTGGGCCAAATAGCCTCCTATGATTTGGGGGGGGGGGGGGATAAAGAGAAGCTGGATAAACACAAGAGAGAGGGGGGTGCAAAATGGAAGGATTTGCTGATACAAGCAACATCAACCTATCTAAACAGCCCTGGGCAACTTGGGATTGGGGACCACACATTGTGCCACATGGCTGAGGAGGGCACGGAAGGCAGGCGACCAGCCCAGGTCAGTCTGGCAGGATCGCTCTCTCCCCTCCGCCCCCCCACACCCGCACAGGCCCCGCCGCCATGTTCACTTCACCCCCTCCCAGCCAGCAGAAAGCAGATGGAGGTAGAGGGAGGGCTTTTCTGAAAGAAATGAGGGGGGGGGGGGGGGGGGGGGGGGGGGAATATTCTTCAACTGTCCTGCAATCCAAGACAGAAGAATGATGTCTACAACGGCAAGGGTTGAAATGATTTTAACTAAGGCCCGAGCTGTACCAGCGGTAACTAGATCAGATCCTGCATTATTGCAAGCTACTACGGACATGAATACAATGAATACACGGATCGGAATTCCACAGGGGGAGTCTGGCCAACTGGACTATCTGTCCATTCCGGGTGCAAGGACCCTTTTTCCCCCAGAACAAACCGTTATCTCACTCAGAGACCGACCAAGACATCCTGCTGGCCCCAATCCAAAAGCCTCTCATGGCAGCTTTAATATACTCTGAGATTGTTAAACAAGAAAAGCCTATTCAGTTGAACAACGAGCCTAGCGGCAAACAAAGTGTAATACAACTTAACCCATTAAGCACCAAACAGCTTGGAGTTGAAGTGATAAAGACAACAGCCTGGGTTCAAAAACATTTAATAGACCTCACAAACTATGATGAAATGTTTGAAACAGTTTGGAAGGAGTTTTCTGGAATAGATCTCCAGCCAAAAGAGGAAAACTGTGAAATGAGTGCATTGGGATCTTGTAAAACCCATTTTGTCACTGGTTTAAGACCAGAACTGTCTGCAGCTTTAAACTTGATCTTACCCAGCGGGAGCTGCGAGGCAGAGCGGACAGTTTAAAAGTTCGCGGCCTGGGAGAGGTAAGTACTGTTTAACAACCTCCTTACCTTGCAGGTCAGCTGGGAGTGGGAGAGAGAGGGAGCCGGGACATTGAAAACAGCGCGGGAGATTGAAAAAGCGCGGGAGCTGTGAAGCAGAGCGGACAGTTTAAAAGTTTGCGGCCTGGGTGAGGTAAGTACGGTTTAAAAACCTCCTTCCCTTGCAGGTCAGCTGTTAGTTCGGGAGATCAGTTTCGGGAGCAGGCCTATTGGCTGACTGTAAATCAGGAAGGATACAAAGGGTGTGGCTGAAGTGCCTATAGAAACGGAGAGCTGGAGGCAAACAGAGTGTATCAGAGTTTGGGTAAGGCTGAGTTCGGGTAAGAGGTGCTTCACCTCTAAATTAATTAACTAGTTAAGGGAATTTGGTGCTTACCTGAAGGAGGTGCAGAGAAGCAGACCTGTGAGGGAGTCTCGGGAGCAATTACATCACAGCCAGCAGGTAAGTGATTGGCTTGTGACTGGTAAGTGATTTCTCTCTCTTTGACTTTCTCTTAGCTGTGTAGTGTAGTTCAAATTTAACTTCAGGTTTAAGTCATGGCAGGAGAGCTCAGACCCGTGTCATGCTCCTCTTGTGAGATGCTTCACTTTGGAGCATCCGCGATGCTGAGGAAGTTGTGGATAGCACATTCAGTGAGTTGGTCACACCGCAGATTAAAATTACTGAGGCAGATAGGGAATGGGTGACCAACAGACAGAGGAAGAGTTGGAAGGCAGTGCAGGGATCCCCTGCGGTCATCTCCCTCCAAAACAGATTTACCGTTTTGGAAACTGTTGGGGGAGATGGCTCACCAGGGGAAGGTGGCAGCAGCCAGGTTCATGGCACCGTGGCTGGCTCTGCTGCACAGAAGGGCGGGAAAAAGAGTGGCAGAGCTATAGTGATAGGGGATTCAATTGTAAGGGGAATAGACAGGCGTTTCTGCGGACGCAAACGAGAATCCAGGTTGGTATGTTGCCTCCCTGGTGCAAGGGTCAAGGATGTCTCGGAGCGGCTGCAGGGCATTCTGGAGGGGGAGGGTGAACAGCCAGCTGTCGTGGTGCATATAGACACCAACGATATAGGTAAAAAACGGGATGAGGTCCTACAAGCTGAATTTAGGGAGTTAGGAGTTAAACTAAAAAGTAGGACCTCAAAGGTAGTAATCTCAGGATTGCTACCAGTGCCACGTGATAGTCAGAGTAGGAATGACAGGATAGCTAGGATGAATACGTGGCTTGAGAGACGGTGCAAGAGGGAGGGTTTCAAATTCCTGGGACATTGGGACCGGTTCTGGGGGAGGTGGGACCTGTACAAATCGGACGGTCTGCATCTGGGTGGGACCGGAACCAATGTTCTCGGGGGTGTGTTTGCTGGTGCAGTTGGGGAGGGTTTAAACTAATGTGGCAGGGGGATGGGAACCGATGTAGGAAGTCAGTGGGGACGGAAACAAAAGGCAGGAAGGGAGTGTGTGTAAAGCATGACCAGAGAAAGCAGGGCAGAGAGCAAGGAAGGTCTACATTAAACTGCATTTATTTCAATGCAAGGGGCCTGACGGGCAAAGCAGATGAACTCGGGGCATGGACAGGCACATGGGACTGGGATATTCTAGCTATGACTGAAACATGGCTAAGGGAGGGGCAGGACTGGCAGCTCAATGTGCCGGGGTACAGATGCTATAGAAAGGATAGAACAGGAGGTAAGAGAGGAGGGGGAGTGGCGTTTTTGATTAGGGAGAACATCACGGCAGTACTTAGAGGGGATATATCCGAGGGTTCGCCCACTGAGTCTATATGGGTGGAACTGAAAAATAAGAAGGGAGAGATCACCTTGGTAGGACTGTACTACAGGCCCCCAAATAGTCAGCGGGAAATTGAGGAGCAAATATGTAAGGGGATTACAGATAGCTGCAAGAATAATAGGGTGGTAGTAGTAGGGGACTTTAACTTTCCCAACATTGACTGGGACAGCCATAGCATTAGGGGCTTGGATGGAGGGAAATTTGTTGAGTGTATTCAGGAGGAATTTCTCATTCAGTGTGTGGATGGACCGACTAGAGAGGGGGCAAAACTTGACCTCGTCTTGGGAAATAAGGAAGGGCAAGTGACAGAAGTGCTAGTGAGGGATCACTTTGGGACAAGTGACCATAACTCCATTAGTTTTAAGATAGCTATGGAGAATGATAGGTCTGGCCCAAGAGTTAAAATTCTTAATTGGGGCAAGGCCAATTTTGATGGTATCAGACAGGAACTTTCAGAGGTAGATTGGGGGAGACTGTTGGCAGGCAAAGGGACGGCTGGTAAATGGGAGGCTTTTAAAAATGTGTTAACCAGGGTGCAGGGTAAGCACATTCCCCTTAGAGTGAAGGGCAAGGCTGGTAGAAGTAGGGAACCCTGGATGACTCGAGATATTGAGACTCTGGTCAAAAAGAAGAAGGAGGCATATGACGTACATAAACAACTGGGATCAAGTGGATCCCTTGAAGAGTATAGAGATTGTCGAAATAGAGTTAAGAGGGAAATCAGGAGGGCAAAAAGGGGACATGAAATTGCTTTGGCAAATAATGCAAGGGAGAATCCAAAGAGATTCTACAGATACATAAAGGGGAAAAGAGTAACTAGGGACAGAGTAGGGCCTCTTAAGGATCAACAAGGGCATCTATGTGCAGAGCCACAAGAGTTGGGTGAGATCCTGAATGAATATTTCTCATCGGTATTCACGGTGGAGAAAGGCATGGATGTTAGGAAACTAAGGGAAATAAATAGTGATGTCTTGAGAAGTGTGCATATTACAGAGGAGGAGGTGCTGGAAGTCTTAAAGCGCATCAAGGTAGATAAATCCCCGGGACCTGATGAAATGTATCCCAGGATGTTGTGGGAGGCTAGGGAGGAAATTGCAGGTCCCCTAACAGAGATATTTGAATCATCGGCAGCCACAGGTGAGATGCCTGAAGATTGGAGTGTGGCAAATGTTGTGCCCTTGTTTAAGAAGGGCAGCAGGGAAAAGCCTGGGAACTACAGACCGGTGAGCCTAACGTCTGTAGTAGGTAAGTTGCTAGAAGGTATTCTGAGAGACAGGATCTACAAGCATTTAGAGAGGCAAGGACTGATTCGGGGCAGTCAGCATGGCTTTGTGCGTGGAAAATCATGTCTCACAAATTTGATTGAGTTTTTTGAGGGGGTGACCAAGAAGGTAGATGAGGGCAGAGCAGTAGACGTTGTCGACATGGACTTTAGCAAAGCCTTTGACAAGGTACCGCATGGTAGGTTGTTGCAGGAGGTTAAAGCTCACGGGATCCAGGGTGAGGTTGTCAATTGGATTCAAAATTGGCTGGATGACAGAAGGCAGAGGGTGGTTGTAGAGGGTTGTTTTTCAAACTGGAGGCCTGTGACCAGTGGTGTGCCTCAGGGATCGGTGCTGGGTCCACTGTTATTTGTGATTTATATTAATGATTTGGATGAGAATTTAGGAGGCATGGTTAGTAAGTTTGCAGATGACACCAAGATTGGTGGCACAGTGGATAGTGAAGAAGGTTATCTAGGATTGCAACGGGATCTTGATCAATTAGGCCAGTGGGCCGACGAATGGCAGATGGAGTTTAATTTAGATAAATGTGAGGTGATGCATTTTGGCAGATCGAATCAGGCCAGGACCTACTCAGTTAATGGTATGGCGTTGGGGAGAGTTATAGAACAAAGAGATCTAGGAGTACAGGTTCATAGCTCCTTGAAGGTGGAGTCGCAGGTGGACAGGGTGGTGAAGAAGGCATTCGGCATGCTTGGTTTCATTGGTCAGAACATTGAATACAGGAGTTGGGATGTCTTGTTGAAGTTGTACAAGACATTGGTACGGCCACACTTGGAATACTGTGTGCAGTTCTGGTCACCCTATTATAGAAAGGATATTATTAAACTGGAAAGAGTGCAGAAAAGATTTACTAGGATGTTACCGGGACTTGATGGTTTGAGTTATAAGGAGAGGCTGGATAGACTGGGACTTTTTTCCCTGGAGCGTAGGAGGCTTAGGGGTGATCTTATAGAGGTCTATAAAATAATGAGGGGCATAGATAAGGTAGATAGTCAACATCTTTTCCCAAAGGTAGGGGAGTCTAAAACTAGAGGGCATAGGTTGAAGGTGAGAGGGGAGAGATTCAGAAGGGCCCAGAGGGGCAATTTCTTCACTCAGAGGGTAGTGAGTGTCTGGAATGGGCTGCCAGAGGTAGTAGTAGAGGCGGGTACAATTGTGTCTTTTAAAAAGCATTTAGATAGTTACATGGGTAAGATGGGTATAGAGGGTTATGGGCCAAGTGCGGGCATCTGGGACTAGCTTAATGGTAAAAACTGGGCGGCATGGACTGGTTGGGCCGAAGGGCCTGTTTCCATGCTGTAAACTTCTATGATTCTAACCCTCAAGAGTATTGAAAGTCAGAGAGATCTAGGAGTACAGGTCCGCAGGTCACCGAAAGTGGCAACACAGGTGGAGAAGGTAGTCAAGAAGGCATACGGCATGCTTGCCTTCATTGGCCGGGGCATTGAGTATAAGAATTGGCAAGTCATGTTGCAGCTGTATAGAACCTTAGTTAGGCCACACTTAGAGTACAGTGTTCAATTCTGGTCGCCACACTACCAGAAGGATGTGGAGGCTTTAGAGAGGGTGCAGAAGAGATTTACCAGAATGTTGCCTGGTATGGAGGGCATTAGCTATGAGGAGCGATTGAATAAACCCGGTTTGTTCTCACTGGAACGAAGGAGGTTGAGGGGAGACCTGATAGAGGTATACAAAATTATGAGGGGCATAGACAGAGTGGATAGTCAGAGGCTTTTCCCCAGGGTAGAGGGGTCAATTACTAGGGGGCATAGGTTTAAGGTGAGAGGGGCAAGGTTTAGAGTAGATGTACGAGGCAGGTTTTTTATGCAGAGGGTAGTGGGTACCTGGAACTCGCTACCGGAGGAGGTAGTGGAAGCAGGGACGATAGGGACATTTAAGGGGCATCTTGACAAATATATGAATAGGATGGGAATAGAGGGATACGGACCCAGGAAGTGTAGAAGATTGTAGTTTAGTCGGGCAGTGTGGTCGGCACGGGCTTGGAGGGCCGAAGGGCCTGTTCCTGGGCTGTACATTTCTTTGTTCTTTTTGTTCTAGCCCATTGTGCACAGGAGGCGGCCATTCCCTCCTCCAGCCTCTCCCACTATTAATGAGATGGTGTCCACTCCCTCTGTATGTTCCCTTGTCCGAAACTCACCCAACTAGTGACTTCCGGTGGTGACCATGGCGGGAGTGGTTACACACCGGGCTGCTCCTGCTTGAAGGCACGGGAAAGAGCTCTTCTTACCCGATTGTGGGTGCAATGTTGATGAAGGGCGTAGGTTGAATGTTGGTGGAGTATTTCCCCCCCCCCCCCCGGGATTGGTGTGTCTGCTGGTTCTCAAACCCAGCAGACGGAGTGAGGCCAGGGCCAGAGAGTTTGAGGAAACCTGTACTGCAGCGGCAGCCGGTGGAAGGATGGCTGAAGGGGGGGGGCTGAAGGGGGGGGGGGGGGGGGGAGGGCTGAAGGGGGGGGCTGATGCACACTGCAACGACCCAGCTGGAGGAGCGGGTGGCTTTTATTGAGGAGGAATTCCAGTAGCAGAGGAAGGAAACGTGGGAGGATCGCTCAAAGGCCATCGAAGGAGCTGGGGCACCCCCGGAAGAGTTCGATGGAACGGGTTTGGAGGTGCAGGGGTCGCAGATTCGAAGGAGTGATCCCGGACCACAGCGATCGTGTGGGGACCCTGGAGGCAGGGCTGCTAGGGGACCCGTGTAAAACATTGAGGGCAAAGGTGGAGGAGCAGGAAAATACCTCGAGAAGGCCGAACCTGCCTGAAGGAGTGGAAGGTGGGAGTGACACGAGATACGTCTCGAAGATGCTGGGGGGCATTATCATAGAATTTACAGTCCAGAAGGAGGCCATTCGGCCCACTGAGTCTGCACCGGCTCTTGGAAAGAGCACCCTACCCAGGCCCACACCCCCGCCCTATCCCCATAACCCTGTAACCCCACCCAACACGAAGGGCAATTTTGGACACTAAGGGCATTTTTTAACGGCCAATCCACCTAACCCGCACATCTTTGGACAGTGGGAGGAAACCGGAGCACCCGGAGGAAACCCACGCAGACACGGGGAGGATGTGCCGACTCCGCACAGACAGTGACCCAAGCCAGGAATCGAACCTGGGACCCTGGAGCTGCGAAGCCACAGTGCTAACCACTGTGCCGTCGTGATGCTCAATAAGGTGCCCGAAGTGGACTGAGCGCATCGGTTTCCGAGGCAGACGCCTCGAGCTGGGGAACCGCAGTCATCGTGAGGCTCCACAGATGTGCGGAGAAGGAATATTTTGCAGGGCCAGGGAGAAGCATATCTGCAACAGGGAGGGGAATAGCGTCCGAATGCTTCAGGACATCAGAGCAAAGTTGGGAACTCAGCCCCCACGCGGAGAACTCTGCGGCGATATTTAAACACTGGCTGGCGGGCTTTAAAGGCTACCTCGAGACGGCCGGAGGCACCCCCACAGAGGGACAGAAAATGCGTCTCCTGCACTCAAGGGTCAGCCCTGGGATCTACACTCTTATCGAGGAGGCGGAGGATTTCAATGCTGCGATCGAACTGTTAAAAAGACATTATATCCGCCCTGTAAATCAGGTCTACGCACGTCACCTGCTTGCAACTAGACGGCAAAGCCCCGGGGAATCGTTGGAGGAGTTCTACCGGGCGCTACTGGGGCTGGGCCCTAACTGTGGCTGCCCGTAAGTTTCGGGGAGCGAGCACACGGAACTTTTAATCAGGGATGCCTTCGTAGCAGGTATGAGCTCCTCAGAGATCCACCAAAGACTCCTAGAAAAGGACACCCTGGGACTTAGAGAGGCACGGGCCCTGGCAGGGTCCATGGATGTAGCCTCCCAAAACGCGCGGTCCTATGCACCCGACCGCGCGGTGGCCCCCTGGGCTGCGTGGCACCCCGCAGCGGCAGCCCCACAGACCTTCCCCCTGACCCCGCAGGCCTGCGCTGAGAGACGGTCCGCTAATGCTGCCGGGCCCCGCTGTTTCTTCTGCCGGCAGGCGAATAATCCCCGCCCGTGCTGCCCGGCCCGCACTGCCACCAGCAGAGGGTGCGGCAAGAAGGGCCACTTTGTGGGGGTCTGCCAGGCCCGCGCCGTGGCCGCGGTCTCCAGCGACTATGGGCCGCCGTGGCAACCCCCCCTCGAGGCCCCGACCAGCCAGCGCTCAGCGCCACCCCCCTTTCCTAGGGCCACGTGCGACCCACGGGCGTGGCCATCTTGCCCTGCGGACACCACGCTGGATGGGTGGGCACCGCCATTTGTCCATCCCCGACCACCATGTGCGACCCATGGGAGACGCCATCTTGGATAGGGCCCCAGGCCCCCAGCACGGCCGACTACACACTGCCCAATCAGAACTCGCAACTGCTGCATCTGGCCTCGGTGACCCTGGACCAAAGTCGACCTCAGACACTCGCAGCAGCAACTACGACGGTCTTCATCAACGGCCACGTGACGTCGTGCCTGATTGGGAGCACGGAAAGCTTTGTTCACCCAGACACGGTAAGGCGCTGTTCACTTGTAACCCACCCTGTAAACCAAAGGGGTTCTGCCGAGCGAACCTCACTGTCCAAGGCAGGAGATTCCGCAATTTCCACCTGTACGTCCTGCCGCATCTCTGCGCAGCCACCCTCCTGGGGCTGGACTTCCAATGTAACTTGCAAAGCCTGACCTTCCAGTTCAGCGGCCCTATACCCCCCCTTACTGTCTGCGGCCTCGCGACCCTCAAGGTCGACCCGCCTTCCCTGTTTGCGAACCTCACCCCGGATTGCAAACCCGTCGCCACCAGGAGCAGGCGGTACAGCGCCCAGGACCGGACCTTCATCAGGTCAGAGGTCCAAAGGCTACTGAGGGAAGGGGTCATTGAAGCCAGTAACAGCCCCTGGAGAGCTCAAGTAGTGGTGGTAAAGACCGGGGAGAAACATAGTCTGACTTTAGTCGCTGACCATTCTATCAACAGGTTTACACAGCTGGACGCGTACCCCCTCCCCCGCATATCCGACCTGGTAAACAGGATCGCGCAATAGAAGGTTTTCTCCACGGTGGATCTCAAGTCCGCCTACCACCAGCTCCCCCTCCGCACTAGTGACCGCAAGTACACTGCCTTCGAAGCAGATGGGCGGCTCTATCACTTTTTAAAGGGTTCCCTTCGGTGTCACTAATGGGGTCTCGGTCTTCCAGCGAGAGATGGGCCGAATGGTTGACCGGTACGGCTTACGCGCAACGTTCCCGTATCTCGATAACGTCACCATCTGCGGCCATGACCAGCAGGACCACGACACCAACCTCCGAAAATTTCTCCAGACCGCGAAAATCCTTAACTTAACCTACAATAAGGAGAAATGCGTGTTTAGCACCGACCCATTCTAGGCTACGTAGTGCGAAATGGAGTTATAGGCCCCGACCCTGAGCGCATGCGCCCCCTTATGGAGTTTCCCCCCCCCCTCACTGCCCCAAGGCCCTGAAGCGCTGCCTCGGGTTTTTCAGCTATTACGCCCAGTGGGTCCCTAACTACGCAGACAAAGCCCGACCCCCAATCCAGTCAATAACCTTCCCCCTGTCGACGGAGGCCCGCCAGGCCTTCAGCCGCATCAAAGCAGACATTGCAACGGCCACGATGCGCGCCATCAACGAGTCCCTCCCCTTCCAGGTCGAGAGCGATGCGTCCGGTGTAGCTCTGGAGGCCACCCTCAACCAAGCGGGCAGACCCGTGGCCTTCTTCTCCCGAACCCTCCATGCTTCCAAAATTCGCCACTCAGTCGAAAAGGAGGCCCAGGCCTTAGTGGAAGCTGTGCGACATTGGAGGCATTACCTGGCCGGCAGGAGATTCACTCTCCTCACTGACCAACGGTCGGTTGCCTTCATGTTCGATAATGCACAGCGGGGCAAGATTAAGAACGACAAGATTTTGCGGCGGAGGATCGAGCTCTCCACCTACAATTACGAGATCTTGTACCGTCCGGGGAAGCTGAACGAGCCTCCTGATGCCCTATCCCGCGGCACATGTGCCAACGCACAAGAGGACCGCCTCCGAGCCCTCCACGAGGACCTCTGCCACCCGGGGGTCACTCGTTTTTTCCACTTCATTAAGACCCGCAACCTGCCCTACTCCATCGGGGAGGTCAGGACCGTCACCATGGACTGCCAAATCTGTGCAGAGTGCAAACCGCACGTCTACCGGCCAGAGAGGGCGCACCTGATAAAGGCTTCCCGTCCCTTTGAACACCTCAGCATGGACTTCAAAAGGCCCCCTCCCCTCCACTGACCGCAACACGTACTTCCTGAACGTGATTGACGAGTACTCCCGGTTCCCATTCGCCATCCCCTGCCCCGACATGACCGCGACCACCGTCATCAAGGCCCTCCAGGGGATCTTTACACTGTTTGGTTTCCCCGCGTACATCCACAGTGATAGGGGGTCCTCCTTTATAGCGTCAATTCCTGCTCAGCAAGGGCATCGGCTCGAGCAGGACGACCAGTTACAGCCCCCGGGGAAACAGGCAGGTTGAGAGGGAGAACGGCACGGTCTGGAAAACCGTCCTGCTGGCCCTTCGGTCCAGGAATCTCCCAGTCTCCCGCTGGCAGGACGTCCTCCCGATGGCCCTTCACCCCATTCGGTCGCTGCTCTGTACTACCACAAATCAGACACCTCATGAACGTCTCCTTGTTTTCCCCAGGAAGTCCTCCTCCGGGACCTCGCTCCCAACCTGGCTAGTGACACCCAGACCCATCCTGCTTCGGAAACATGAGGTCCACCTGCTGCATGCCAACCCCCAGTACGCCCACGTAGCGTTTCCTGCTGGCCACCAAGACACGGTCTCCCTTCGGGACCTGGCGCCCGCAGGAGCCCGTGCCCCACCCTCCCTGCAACACCTGACCGGAGGTCGTACTGACTCCCGCCGCCCCTGCCTCAGCCCGAAACAGCACCGACGCCCCCCCTACAAGCGACACCCCCCCCGGCCTGCCCACTTTTCGCCTCAACAGCGCCGCCTAGGGGTGACGAGCTGCCTGGGAGGACAACACCACATTCCCAGAATCGCAACCGCCGGGGCCCCCACCAGGATCACCGCCGAAGCCCAGACGCTCCAGAGAGACGACCAGGCCACCCGATCGTCTGATTGCTGCACCACGAACATTTTGCTATTACCCTCGACATCACAGCAGCTCCACACCTGGTCCTACCCTGCGAAAGGCGACATTAACGCTGCCCACCATTAACGCTGCTCTTTTTTAACAGGAGGTGGTAAAGCCTCTTAGTTATCGCCCACGCCCCCACGCCCCCCCGCCCCCCCGCCCCCCCGCCCCCCCGCCCCCCCGCCCCCCCGCCCCCCCGCCCCCACGCCCCCACGCCCCCACGCCCCCACGCCCCCACGCCCCCACGCCGGAATTGAACCGGGGGTGGAGCGAAATTACCTCTTGATGAATCCAAAGCCATTGCGGACGTTAAACCACTTCACCGTCCCACGAACGCCAGTGGCTGTGATGAGAGAGAGAGAGAGAGAGAGAGAGAGAGAGACAACGCATGCATAAATTATTCTGTGAACTGACCTATTTCCGCAATTGCCCATAGCTGACTTCACAAACCAAACACATCACATCTCACAGGTCAAACCCAAATTCTCCACTGAAAGGTAGATGGTGACTGGAGGGGGGGACCCAAGGGCAGCCCCCAATACCCGACAATGAATAAAGCTCTCTTGTTGAAGTGTAGCGACTGCTGTAATACAGAAGAAAATGGGAGCCAATTTCTGAACTGCAAGATCCCACAGGTAGGTCAGCACAGCTGACCAGGGACCCAGGTTCCATTCGGGCCTGCGTGGAATGAACAATACAGCACAGGAACAGGCCCTTCGGCCCTCCAAGCTTGTGCTGGTCAGGCTACCAACCTTGGCCAAAGCCCTCAGCACTTCCTTGTGCCATATCCCTCTATACCCGTCCTGTCCATGTGTTTGTCAAGGTGCCTTTTGAACCCCGTTAATGTATCTGTTTCCACAACCTCCCCTGGCCACGCGTTCCAGACACTCACCACCCTCTGTGTAAAAACCCTGCCTCGCACATCTCCTCTAAACTTTGCCCCACGGACCTTAAACCTGTGCCCCCCGGTGACTGACCCCTCCACCCTGGGAAAGAGTGCCTGCCCATCCATTCAGCACGGTAGCATTGTGGATAGCACAATTGCTTCACAGTTCCAGGGTCCCAGGTTTGATTCCGGCTTGGGTCACTGTCTGTGCGGAGTCTGCACGTCCTCCCCGTGTCTGCGTGGGTTTCCTCCGGGTGCTCCGGTTTCCTCCCACAGTCCAAAGATGTGCAGGTTAGGTGGATCGGCCGTGATAGAACATAGAACATAGAATGATACAGCACAGTACAGGCCCTTCGGCCCACGATGTTGCACCGAAACAAAAGCCATCTAACCTACACTATGCCATTATCATCCATATGTTTATCCAATAAACTTTTAAATGCCCTCAATGTTGGCGAGTTCACTACTGTAGCAGGTAGGGCATTTCACGGCCTCACTACTCTTTGCGTAAAGAACCTACCTCTGACCTCTGTCCTATATCTATTACCCCTCAGTTTAAAGTTATGTCCCCTCGTGCCAGCCATTTCCATCCGCAGGAGAAGGCTCTCACTGTCCACCCTATCCAACCCCCTGATCATTTTGTATGCCTCTATTAAGTCTCCTCTTAACCTTCTTCTCTCCAACGAAAACAACCTCAAGTACATCAGCCTTTCCTCATAAGATTTTCCCTCCATACCAGGCAACATCCTGGTAAATCTCCTCTGCACCCGCTCCAAAGCCTCCACGTCCTTCCTATAATGCGGTGACCAGAACTGTACGCAATACTCCAAATGTGGCCGTACCAGAGTTCTGTACAGCTGCAACATGACCTCCCGACTCCGGAACTCAATCCCTCTACCAATAAAGGCCAACACTCCATAGGCCTTCTTCACAACCCTATCAACCTGGGTGGCAACTTTCAGGGATCTATGTACATGGACACCTAGATCCCTCTGCTCATCAGCACTGCCAAGAATCTTACCATTAGCCAAATATTCCGCATTCCTGTTATTCCTTCCAAAGTGAATCACCTCACACTTCTCTACATTAAACTCCATTTGCCACCTCTCAGCCCAGCTCTGCAGCTTATCTATATCCCTCTGTAACCTGCTACATCCTTCCACACTATCGACAACACCACCGACTTTAGTATCGTCTGCAAATTTACTCACCCACCCTTCTGCGCCTTCCTCTAGGTCATTGATAAAAATGACAAACAGCAACGGCCCCAGAACAGATCCTTGTGGTACTCCACTTGTGACTGTACTCCATTCTGAACATATCCCATCAACCACCACCCTCTGTCTTCTTTCAGCTAGCCAATTTCTGTCCACATCTCGAAATCACCCTCAATCCCCAGCCTCCGTATTTTTTGCAATAGCCTACCGTGGGGAACCTTATCAAGCGCTTTGCTGAAATCCATATACACCACATCAACTGCTCTACTCTCGTCTACCTCTTCAGTCACCTTCCCAAAGAACTCAATAAGGTTTGTGAGGCATGACCTACCCTTCACAAAGCCATGCTGACTATCCCTGATCATATCATTCCTATCTAGATGATTATAAATCTTGTCCCTTATAATCCCCTCCAAGACTTTACCCACTACAAACGTGAGGCTCACCGGTCTATAGTTGCCGGGGTTGTCTCTGCTCCCCTTTTTGAACAAAGGGACCACATTTGCTGTCCTCCAGTCCTTTGGCACTATTCCTGTAGCCAATGATGACATAAAAATCAAAGCCAAAGATCCAGCAATCTCTTCCCTGGCCTCCCAGAGAATCCTAGGATAAATCCCATCAGGTCCCGGGGACTTATCTATTTTCAGCCTGTCCAGAATTGCCAACACCTCTTCCCTACGTACCTCAATGCCATCTATTCTATTAGCCTGGGGCTCAGCATTCTCCTCCACAACATTATCTTTTTCCTGAGTGAATACTGACGAAAAATATTCATTTAGTATCTCGCCTATCTCTTCAGACTCCACACACAATTTCCCATCCCTGTCCTTGACTGGTCCTTCTCTTTCCCTAGTCATTCGCTTATTCCTGACATACCTATAGAAAGCTTTTGGGTTTACCTTGATCCTTCCTGCCAAATACTTCTCATGTCCCCTCCTTGCTCGTCTTAGCTCTCTCTTTAGATCCTTCCTCGCTACCTTGTAACTATCCATCGCCCCAACCGAAACTTCACACTTCATCTTCACATAGGCCTCCTTCTTCCTCTTAACAAGAGATTCCACTTCCTTGGTAAACCACAGTTCCCTCGCTCGACGCCTTCCTCCCTGTCTGACCGGTACATACTTATCAAGAACACACAGTAGCTGATCCTTGAACAAGCCCCACTTATCCAGTGTGCCCAACACTTGCAGCCTACTTCTCCACCTTATCCCCCCAAGTCACGTCTAATGGCATCATAATTGCCCTTCCCCCAGCTATAACTCTTGCCCTGCGGTGTATACTTATCCCATTCCATCATTAACGTAAACGTCACCGAATTGTGGTCACTGTCCCCAAAGTGCTCTCCTACCTCCAAATCCAACACCTGGCCTGGTTCATTACCCAAAACCAAATCAAATGTGGCCTCGCCTCTTGTTGGCCTGTCAACATATTGTTTCAGGAAACCCTCCTGCGCACACTGTACAAAAAACGACCCATCTATTCTACTCGAACTATATCTTTTCCAGTCAATATTTGGAAAGTTAAAGTCTCCCATAATAACTACCCTGTTACTTTCACTCTTATCCAGAATCATCTTCGCCATCCTTTCCTCTACATCCCTAGAACTTCCCTTAGTGTCCAAAATTGCCCTTAGTGTTGGATGGGGTTACTGGGTTATGGGGATAGGGTGGAGGTGTTGACCTTGGGTAGAGTGCTCTTTCCAAGAGCCGGTGCAGACTCGATGGGCTGAATGGCCTCCTGCACTGTAAATTCTAGGATACTGCCCCTCATAATCTTGTAGACCTCTATCGGGTCACCCCTCAACCTCCGTCTTTCTAATGAAAACAATGTCAGGAAATTGCGGGTCCCCTAACCGAGATATTTGAATCATCGGCAGCCACAGGTGAGGTGCCTGAAGATTGGAGAGTGGCGAATGTTGTGCCCTTGTTTAAGAAGGGCAGCAGGGAAAAGCCTGGGAACTACAGACCGGTGAGCCTAACGTCTGTAGTAGGTAAGTTGCTAGAAGGTATTCTGAGAGACAGGATCTACAAGCATTTAGAGAGGCAAGGACTGATTCGGGGCAGTCAGCATGGCTTTGTGCGTGGAAAATCATGTCTCACAAATTTGATTGAGTTTTTTGAGGGAGTGACCAAGAAGGTAGATGAGGGTAGTGCAGTAGACGTTGTCTACATGGACTTTAGCAAAGCCTTTGACAAGGTACCGCATGGTAGGTTGTTGCAGAAGGTTAAAGCTCACGGGATCCAGGGTGAGGTTGCCAATTGGATTCAAAATTGGCTGGACGACAGAAGGCAGAGGGTGGTTGTAGAGGGTTGTTTTTCAAACTGGAGGCCTGTGACCAGTGGTGTGCCTCAGGGATCGGTGCTGGGTCCACTGTTATTTGTGATTTATATTAATGATTTGGATGAGAATTTAGGAGGCATGGTTAGTAAGTTTGCAGATGACACCAAGATTGGTGGCACAGTGGATAGTGAAGAAGGTTATCTAGGATTGCAACGGGATCTTGATCAATTAGGCCAGTGGGCCGACGAATGGCAGATGGAGTTTAATTTAGATAAATGTGAGGTGATGCATTTTGGCAGATCGAATCAGGCCAGGACCTACTCAGTTAATGGTATGGCGTTGGGGAGAGTTATAGAACAAAGAGATCTAGGAGTACAGGTTCATAGCTCCTTGAAGGTGGAGTCGCAGGTGGACAGGGTGGTGAAGAAGGCATTCGGCATGCTTGGTTTCATTGGTCAGAACATTGAATATAGGAGTTGGGACGTCTTGTTGAAGTTGTACAAGACATTGGTACGGCCACACTTGGAATACTGTGTGCAGTTCTGGTCACCCTATTATAGAAAGGATATTATTAAACTAGAAAGAGTGCAGAAAAGATTTACTAGGATGTTGCCGGGACTTGATGGTTTGAGTTATAAGGAGAGGCTGGATAGACTGGGACTTTTTTCCCTGGAGCGTAGGAGGCTTAGGGGTGATCTTATAGAGGTCTATAAAATAATGAGGGGCATAGATAAGGTAGATAGTCAACATCTTTTCCCAAAGGTAGGGGAGTCTAAAACTAGAGGGCATAGGTTTAAGGTGAGAGGGGAGAGATTCAGAAGGGCCCAGAGGGGCAATTTCTTCACTCAGAGGGTAGTGAGTGTCTGGAATGGGCTGCCAGAGGTAGTAGTAGAAGCGGGTACAATTGTGTCTTTCAAAAAGCATTTAGATGGTTACATGGGTAAGATGGGTATAGAGGGTTATGGGCCAAGTGCGGGCAACTGGGACTAGCTTAATGGTAAAAAACTGGGCGGCATGGACTGGTTGGGCCGAAGGGCCTGTTTCCATGCTGTAAACTTCTATGATTCTTCTATGATTCTAGTCCATCCTGGTAAACCTCCTCTGCACCCTCTCCAAAACCTCATCCTTCTGCTAGTGTGGCGACCAGAATTGTGCACAATATTCCCAGTGCGGCCGTACAGAGCGTCGTGCGAGTGCCCCTTTAAGAAAGGTTTAGTCTCTCGTGTGACTGGTGGGTTGCAGCTGAGGGGCGAGGGGGGGTTTCGGTTTGTCTACTTCGCACCACAGAAGTAGCTTTTTCCCTTGTTTCTCTAAATATAGAACAGGCAGACGGAGGCCATTCGGCCCATCAGGTCAACACCAACCCACTTAACCCTCACTTCCACCCTATCCCCGTAACCCCTCCTAACCTTCTTTAGTCACTAAGGGAAATTTAGCATGGCCAATCCACCTAACAGCACGTCTTTGGACTGTGGGAGGAAACCGGAGCACCCGGAGGAAACCCACGCAGACACGGGGAGAACGTGCAGACTCCGCACAGACAGTGACCAGCGGGGAATCGAACCCGGGACCCTGGAGCTGTGAAGCCACAGTGCTATCCACTTGTGCTGCCCTCTGCTTTCCATCTTAAAAAGCTGTTCCAGTACACAAGTAAACAGGGTCCCGGGTTCGATTCCGGCTTGGGTCACTGTCTGCACGGAGTCTGCACGTCCTCCCCGTGTCTGCGTGGGTTTCCTCCGGGTGCTCCGGTTTCCTCCCACAAGTCCTGAAAAACGCGATGTTAGGTGGATTCTCCCTCTGTGTACCCGAACAGGCGCCAGAATGTGGCGACTAGGGGCTTTTCACAGTAACTTCATTGCAGTGTTAATGTAAGCCTACTGGTGATAATAAATATTATCTATAAGGACAAGAGCAGCAGATCCCCGGGAACCCCACCACCTGGAGGTTCCCCTCCGAGTCACTCCCCACCCCGACTGGGAAATATATCGGCCGTTCCTTCACTGTCGCCGGGGCAACACCCTGGAACTCCCTCCCTAACAGCACAGTGGGTGTACCTACACCACACAGACTGCAGTGGGTTCAAGAAGGCAGCTACCCACCACCTTCTCCAGGGGGGCAACTAGGGATGGGCAGTAAATGCTGACCTAACCGGCTACAACGGTTCTTTCAAATGTTTAACACAAGTGTCTCAAACAGGAGATTTCACCCCATTCCGAGGAGGGTATCCCTGGGGGCCATTATCAATCCCTTTAAACCACCTGTCAATTTGATGTTCAAGTTCGAGTTGCTCTTCTGTTTAAGGCAATGTCCCTTTTATTTCTTTCAGAAACACAGAACAATCAGCCCAGCCCAGGGAGCTGCTCCTCCAACTGGGAGACACACCGCCCCCCGGAGGAGGCCCAACTCAAAGGCCGGGGCCTCCCCCCGCACCCCTGGGGCCTCCCCCCGCACCCCTGGGGCCTCCCCCCGCGCCCCTGGGGCCTCCCCCCGGGGCCTCCCCCCGCGCCCTGGGGCCTCGCCCCTGGGGCCTCCCCCCCGGGGCCTCCCCCCGCGCCCTGGGGCCTCGCCCCTGGGGCCTCCCCCCCGCACCCCTGGGGCCTCCCCCCGGGGCTGTGCAAGGCCCTGCGGCAGGCAGGCCCCGTGATTTAAAACACAACCCCAAATGGGGGAAAAGGACAAAGCTTTTAAACATCACAGAGACATCAACATGGGCGTCAAAAAGCAGCTTTTAAACTGACACCATTCACAACAAGGTCACAAAAAGGAAAATTGCAACAACATCTTTACCTGGCACCACTTTCAAACTGCAGACAGTCATTGTTGAAATAAAAGTGTTAAAACCTTTGACACAAGTTGTTGAAAAGTGTTGAAACTTTCCCCCAAAGGGGATTGGAGTCGACCTCTCCCAAGTCCCAACTGAATAGTAAAAGTGTTGAAACTTTCCCCCAAAGCGATTGAACCCTGTGCCTCTCCCAAGTCCCAGCTGGACAAGAGTAAAAGTGTTTAAACTTTCCCCCAAAGGGGACATTTCCTACCAATCACCATCTTCTCTCCACTTTTGGGAGGGGTTTGCCTGGTCTCCGTCTCCTCCTCAGCCATTCCTGTGGCTTGCAGCAGGTAGACCCAATCAGCCCTGATTAAACCTCAACTCCACAAGAACCCAACCCCCCTTTATAAAGTCACCCCCCCCCTCCCTGAAGCCACGCTTCTATTGGCTGGCCTCAAATTAACATCCTTGCCTCATTGGCGCAAAACCAGCTGCGGGTTCTTTCCGATGGGAGACCCATTGGGTGGTTTGGGGGGGGGGCGTTCCCGGGGGGGGGGCGTTCCCAGGGGGGGTATTCCCGGGGGGGGCGTTCCCGGGGGGGGGGGGGGGTCGGGGGGGGGCGTTCCCCGGGGGGGGGGCGTTCCCGGGGGGGGGCGTTCCCCGGGGGGGGGGGGCGTTCCCATTCAGCTCCCAGTGGTGAAGGTTGGAATTGTTCCCACTGTTTGCAAACTATTCAAAGTTTTTTTAAAAAGTTTTTCATTTTAACATATTTTCGCAAAGAATGGGCCAATTTTCCAGGAACGGTTCAGAAATAAGCGTCTCAACGTTGCTGGATGCAGAGGGCGAGCAGCGAAGCAACAATCTAACTGGCTCAATGCAATCATAACACTCGACTTTGGCCCCTCAATCTGCCCCACCAGCAGACACGGGGGGGCCCCCACCAGCAGACATGGGGGGCCCCCACCAGCAGACACGGGGGGGCCCCACCAGCAGACACGTCAGGGAGGGAGGCCTTGGAAAGGTGGGGAAACGGCGCACGGGAAGGTGATGACCACGAGAGTTCGGAATTGGATTTTCGGGCCTTGTTCGGGTTTTAAACAGCCTCGCACGAATCCCCGACTCCAGCGACACACCGTTGTGGTATTATCATAACTATCAGCATTACAAGGGTTAATGTAATACCATGAATAGCCACTACAGGGGGCTGCAGATACTACTATAGAAAGCAGTGATGCCAGACCTCAGGGGAGCAGTGTGTGTCAGGAGTGTGAGTTAGTTATACCAGTGAGTGAGATTAGCAGTAGGTGAGAGTAGTTAGATGTTATTGATCAATTCTGTATTCTAACAGGACTAAATGTCGAAAGCCAGTTTAGTATTGTGAATAAAACCATGCGCTGGATTCTCCGTTTCAGCAGCTAAGTGCAGGCTCAAATGAAGAATTTGCGGGCGTCTTACAACGCCAAATTCGACAGAGCACCGGGGGGACAGTGCACCGGGGACAGTGCACCGGGGACAGAGCACCGGGGGGAAAGAGCACCGGGGGACAGAGCACTGGGGACAGAGCACCGGGGGACAGAGCACCGGGACAGAGCACCGGGGGGACAGAGCACCGGGACAGAGCACCGGGGACAGAGCACGGGGGACAGAGCACGGGGGGACAGAGCACCGGGGACAGAGCACCGGGGACAGAGCACGGGGGACAGAGCACCGGGGGACAGAGCACCCGGGGACAGAGCACGGGGGGACAGAGCACGGGGGACAGAGCACCGGGGACAGAGCACCGGGGACAGAGCACGGGGGACAGAGCACGGGGGACAGAGCACCGGGGGACAGAGCATGGGGGGCCTGCGATGTACTCCTCCAGCACGTCGCTTTTGAGGAAGCGGCACATCGAAAAAGAGCCCCCCCCCCCAATTTCGGCGCAAATTCTCCGACCGATTGGCGAACACGATTTCCATATCCCTTCTTCGGCCGACCATCCAGGCCCTCCCAGAGACCCCCGTCACGACTCGCTGCCAGGCTACAGCACAGGAACAGCACCGCGATCAGCAGCTCCCCCTTCTCCATCCCTGAAACAACACAATCCACCCCACCCATCCGTACCCCCCCCGCCCAGCCGTACCCCCCCCCGCCCAGCCGTACCCCCCCGCCCAGCCGTACCTCCCCCGCCCAGCCGTACCCCCCCGCCCAGCCGTACCCCCCCCGCCCAGCCGAACCCCCCTCACTGACCCCCCCCACTGACCCCCCCGACCCCCCCCCCACTGACCCCCCCACTGAACCACCCCCACTGGCCCCCCCCACTGACTCCCCCCCCACTGACCCCGTCCCACTGACCCCGTCCCACTGACCCCCCCCCCACTGACCCCCCCCACTGACCCCCCCCACTGACCCCCCCCGCTGACTCCCCCCCCACTGACCCCCCCCACTGACACCCCCGCTGACTCCACCCCCACTGACCCCCCCACTGACCCCCCTCCCCCCCACCGACCCCCTCACTGACCCCCCACTGACCCCCACCACTGAGCCCCCCCCACTGACCCCCCCCACTGACCCCCACCACCGGGCCCCCCCCACTGACCCCCCCACTGACCCCCCCTCCCCCCACTGACCCCCCCCACTGACCCCCCTCCCCCCACTGACCCCACCGCACTGACCCCCTCCCGCCCACTGATCCCCCACTGACTCCCCCTCTACTGACACCCCCCCACTGACCCCCCCACTGACCCCCCTCCCCCCACTGACCCCCCACTGACCCCCCTCCCCCCCACCGACCCCCTCACTGACCCCCCACTGACCCCCACCACTGAGCCCCCCCCACTGACCCCCCCCACTGACCCCCCTCCTCCCCACTGACCACCCCACTGACTCCCCACTGACCCCCCTCCCCCCACTGACCCCCCCCACTGACCCCACTCCCCCCACTGACACCCCCCGCACTGACCCCTCTCCCGCCCACTGACCCCCCCACTGGCCCCCCCCACTGATCCCCCCCCACTGACCCCCCCACTGACCCCCCTCCCCCCCACTGACTCCCCCTCCACTGACACCCCCCCACTGACCCCCCTCCCCCCACTGACCCCCCTCCCCCCCACTGACCCCCCCACTGACCCCCCTCCCACCACTGACTCCCCCCCACTCACCGCCCCCATGGACTCCCCCCACTGACCCCCCCCACTGACCCCCCCACTGACCCCCCTCCCACTGACTCCCCCCCACTTACCCCCCACTGACCCACCCCACTGACCCCCCCCACTGACCCCCCCCACTGACCCCCCCCAATGACCCCCCCACTGACCCGCCCCACTGACTCCTCCCCCATTGACCCCCACTGACCCCCCCACTGACTCCCCCCACTGACCCCCCCACTGACTCCCCTCCACCGCTGACTCCCCCCGCACTGACCCCCCCCCACTGACCCCCCCAATGACACCTCCCCAATGACCCCCCCCCACTGACCCCCCCCACTGACCCCCCCGAATGACCCCCAACTGACCCCCCCACTGACCCCCCCAATGACCAACCACTGACCCCCCCCACTGACCCCCCTCACTGACTCGCCCCACTGACCCCCCCACTGACCCCCCCCCAATGACCCCCCCCCACTGACCCCCCCACTGACCCCCCAATGACCCCCCCAATGTCCCGCCCTCCCACTGACCCCCCCCCCACTGACTCCCCCCCAATGACCACCCCCCAATGACCCCCCACAGACCCCCCCCACTGACCCCCTTCCCCCCCACTGACCACCCCTACTGACTCCTCCCACTGACCACCCCCCACTGACCCCCCCCACTGACCCCCTTCCCCCCCACTGACCCCCCACTGAACCCCCCCACTGACTCCCCCCCACTGACTCCCCCCCACTGACATCGCCACTGACCCCCCCACTGACCCCCCCACTGACTCCCCCCCACTGACCCCCCCCACTGACTCCCCCCCACTGACTCCCCCCCACTGACCCCCCCACTGACACCCCCCACTGACCCCCCCCACTGACCCCCCACTGACCCCCCCCACTGACTCCCCCCCACCCCCCCACTGACTCCCCCCACTGATCCCCCCCACTGACCCCTCCCCACTGACCCCCCCCACTGACCCCTCCCCACTGACCCCCCCCACTGACCCCTCCCCACTGACCCCCCCCACTGATCCCCCCCACTGACCCCTCCCCACTGACCCCCCCCACTGACCCCTCCCACTGATCCCCCCACTGACCCCTCCCCACTGACCCCCCCCCACTGACCCCCTTCCCCCCCACTGACCATCCCTACTGACTCCTCCCACTGACCACCCCCCACTGACCCCCCCCACTGACCACCCCACTGACCCCCCCTCCCCCCACTGACCCCCCACTGAACACCCTCCCCCCCACTGACCCCCTCCCCTCCCACTGACCCCCCCACTGACCCCCCCCCACTGACCCCCTCCACTGGCCCCCCCCCATTGACCCCCCACTGACCCACCCCACTGACCCCCCACTGACCCCCCCCACTGACCCCCCAATGACCCTCCCCAATGACCCGCCCTCCCACTGACCCCCCCCACTGACTCCCCCCAATGACCCCCCCAATGACCCCCCCACTGACCCCCCCCACTGACCCCCCCCCACTGACCCCCTTCCCCCCCACTGACCCCCCCTACTGACTCCTCCCACTGACCACCCCCCACTGACCCCCCCACTGACCCCCTTCCCCCCCACTGACCCCCCCACTGACCCCCCCACTGACTCCCCCCCACTGACTCCCCCCCACTGACCCCGCCACTGACCCCCCCCACTGACCCCCCACTGACTGCCCCCTCCTGACCCCCCCACTGACTCCCCCCCACTGACTCCCCCCCCACTGACCACCCCACTGACCCCCCCCACTGACCCCCCCCACTGACCCCCCCCCACTGACCCCCCCACTGACTCCTCCTCACTGACTCCCCCCACTGATCCCCCCCACTGACCCCTCCCCACTGACCCCCCCCACTGACCCCCTTCCCCCCCACTGACCCCCCCCACTGACTCCTCCCACTGACCACCCCCCACTGACCCCCCCCACTGACCACCCCACTGACCCCCCCTCCCCCACTGACCCCCCCACTGAACCCCCTCCCCCACTGACCCCCTCCCCCCCCACTGACCCCCCCACTGCCCCCCCCCACTGAGCCCCCCCCACTGACCACCCCCACTGACCCCCCACTGACCCCCCTCCTCACCACTGACCCCCCACTGACCCCCCTCCCCCACTGACCCCCTCCACTGACCCCCCTTCCCCCACTGACCCCCCTGCACTGACCCCCCCTCCACTGACCCCCCCATTGACCCCACAACTGACCCCCTCTCTGACTCCCCCCAACTGACCCCCCCACTGACCCCCCCCACTGACCCCCCCCACTGACCCCCCCACTGACCCCCCCACTGACTCCCCCCCACTGACTCCCCCCCACTGAACCCCTCTCTGACTCCCCCCCCACTGACCCCCCCCCACTGACTCCCCCCACTGATCCCCCCACTGACCCCTCCCCACTGACCCCCCCACTGACCCCCTTCCCCCCCACTGACCCCCCCTACTGACTCCTCCCACTGACCACCCCACTGACCCCCCTCCCCCCACTGACCCCCCCACTGAACCCCCTCCCCCCCACTGACCCCCTCCCCCCCCCACTGACCCCCCCACTGACCCCCCCACTGAGCCCCCTCCTCACCACTGACCCCCCACTGACCCCCCACTGACCCCCCTCCCCCCCACTGACCCCTCCACTGACACCCCTCCCCCCACTGACCCCCCGCACTGACCCCCCCTCCACTGACCCCCCCATTGACCCCACAACTGACTCCCTCTCTGACTCACCCCAATGTCCCGCCCTCCCACTGACCCCCCCCCACTGACTCCCCCCCAATGACCACCCCCCCAATGACCCCCCACAGACCCCCCCCACTGACCCCCCCCACTGACCCCCTTCCCCCCCACTGACCACCCCTACTGACTCCTCCCACTGACCACCCCCCACTGACCCCCCCCACTGACCCCCTTCCCCCCCACTGACCCCCCACTGAACCACCCCACTTACTCCCCCCCACTGACTCCCCCCCACTGACATCGCCACTGACCCCCCCACTGACCCCCCCACTGACTCCCCCCCACTGACCCCCCCCACTGACTCCCCCCACTGACTCCCCCCCACTGACCCCCCCACTGACCCCCCCACTGACCCCCCCACTGACTCCCCCCCACTGACTCCCCCCCACTGAACCCCTCTCTGACTCCCCCCCACTGACCCCCCCCCACTGACTCCCCCCACTGATCCCCCCCACTGACCCCTCCCCACTGACCCCCCCACTGACCCCCTTCCCCCCCACTGACCCCCCCTACTGACTCCTCCCACTGACCACCCCACTGACCCCCCTCCCCCACTGACCCCCCCACTGAACCCCCTCCCCCCCACTGACCCCCTCCCCCCCCCACTGACCCCCCCACTGACCCCCCCCACTGACCCCCCTCCTCACCACTGACCCCCCACTGACCCCCCACTGACCCCCCTCCCCCCACTGACCCCTCCACTGACACCCCTCCCCCCACTGACCCCCCCGCACTGACCCCCCCTCCACTGACCCCCCCATTGACCCCACAACTGACTCCCTCTCTGACTCACCCCAATGTCCCGCCCTCCCACTGACCCCCCCCACTGACTCCCCCCCAATGACCACCCCCCCAATGACCCCCCACAGACCCCCCCCACTGACCCCCCCCACTGACCCCCTTCCCCCCCACTGACCACCCCTACTGACTCCTCCCACTGACCACCCCCCACTGACCCCCCCCACTGACCCCCTTCCCCCCACTGACCCCCCACTGAACCACCCCACTTACTCCCCCCCACTGACTCCCCCCCACTGACATCGCCACTGACCCCCCCCACTGACCCCCCCACTGACTCCCCCCCCACTGACCCCCCCCACTGACTCCCCCCCACTGACTCCCCCCCACTGACCCCCCCACTGACACCCCCCCACTGACCCCCCCCCACTGACTCCCCCCCATCCCCCCACTGACTCCCCCACTGATCCCCCACTGACCCCTCCCACTGACCCCCCCCACTGACCCCCCTTCCCCCCCACTGACCATCCCTACTGACTCCTCCCACTGACCACCCCCCACTGACCCCCCCACTGACCACCCCACTGACCCCCCCTCCCCCCACTGACCCCCCACTGAACACCCTCCCCCCCACTGACCCCCTCCCCCCCCACTGACCCCCCCACTGACCCCCCCCACTGACCCCCTCCACTGGCTCCCCCATTGACCCCCCACTGACCCACCCCACTGACCCCCACTGACCCCCCCACTGACCCCCCAAATGACCCCCCCCCAATGACCCCGCCCTCCCCACTGACCCCCCCCCACTGACTCCCCCCAATGACCCCCCCCAATGACCCCCCAATGACCCCCCCCACTGACCCCCCCCACTGACCCCCTTCCCCCCCACTGACCCCCCCACTGACCCCCCTCCTCACCACTGACCCCCCACTGACCCCCCTTCCCCCACTGACCCCCCCTGTACTGACCCCCCCTCCACTGACCCCCCCATTGACCCCCACAACTGACCCCCTCTCTGACTCCCCCCAACTGACCCCCCCACTGACCCCCCCCACTGACCCCCCCCCCACTGACCCCCCCACTGACCCCCCCCACTGACTCCCCCACACTGACTCCCCCCCACTGAACCCCTCTCTGACTCCCCCCCCACTGACCCCCCCCACTGACTCCCCCCACTGATCCCCCCCACTGACCCCTCCCCACTGACCCCCCCACTGACCCCCTTCCCCCCCACTGACCCCCCTACTGACTCCTCCCACTGACCACCCCCCACTGACCCCCCACTGACCACCCCACTGACCCCCCCTCCCCCCACTGACCCCCCCCACTGAACCCCCTCCCCCCCCACTGACCCCCTCCCCCCCACTGACCCCCCCACTGACCCCCCCCACTGACCCCCCTCCTCACCACTGACCCCCCACTGACCCCCCACTGACCCCCCTCCCCCCACTGACCCCTCCACTGACACCCCTCCCCCCACTGACCCCCCCCGCACTGACCCCCCCTCCACTGACCCCCCCATTGACCCCACAACTGACTCCCTCTCTGACTCCCCCCAATGTCCCGCCCACTGACCCCCCAAATGATCCCCCACTGACCCCCCTCCTCCCACTGACCCTCCCCACTGACCCCCTTCCCCCCACTGACCCCACCCACTGACCCCCCCCACTGACACCCCCACTGACCCCCCTCCCCTCCACTGACCCCTCCCACTGACTCCCCCCACTGACCCCCCCACTGACACCCCCACTGACCCGCCTCCCCCCCACTGACACCCGCCACTGTCCCCCCCCACTGACCCCCCCCCACTGACCCCCCCACTGACCCTGCCCACCGACCCCCCTCCCCCCACTGACCGCCCCCCACTGAAGCCCCTCCCCCCACTGACCCCCAAGCACTGACCCCCCTCCCGCCAACTGACCCCCCCACTGACCCCCCCCACTGACCTCCTCCTCCCCACTGACCACCCCACTGACCCCACCCACTGACCCCCCTCCCCCCCCACTGACCCCCCCACTGACCCCCCCACACTGAGCCCCCCCCACTGACCCCCCCCCCCCCCCCCCCCCCCCCCCCCCCCTCCCCCCGACCCCACCCCCCCCCCACCCTCCCCACCCCCCCACCCCCCTCCCCCCCGACCCGACCCCCCCCCCTGCCCCACCCCGCCCCCGACCCGCCCCCCACGCCCCACCCCCCACCCCGACCCCCCCACCCCCCCCACCCCCCCCCCCCCCCCCCCCCCCTCCCTCCCCCCCCCCCCCACTGACCCCCCCCACTGACCCCACCCCCCACTGACCCCCCCCCACACTGACCTCCCCCACTGACCCCCTCCCCCCCACTGACCCCCCTGCATTGAACCCCCCCTCCCGCCCACTGACCCCCCGCTGACCCACCCGCTGACCCCACCCACTGACCCACCCACTGACCCCATCCCCCCCAATGACTCCCCCCCCACTGACACCCCCCCACTGCCCCCCCCCCCTGACCCCCTCCCCCCACTGACACCCCTCCCCCCACTGACCCCCCCACTGACCCCCTCCCCCCCTGACTCCCCCCACTGACCCCCCCCCCACTGACCCCCCCCCCACTGACCCCCCTCCCCCCCCACTGACTCACCCCACTGACCCCCCCCACTGACCTCCCCCCACTGACCCCCCCACTGACCCCCCCCACTGACTCCCCCTCCCACTGACTCCCCCCCACTGACCCCCCCACTGACCCCCCCCACTGACCCCCCCACTGACCCCCCCCAATGACCCCCCCACTGACCCCCCCCAATGAGCCCCCCAATGACCCACCCCACTGACCCGCCCCACTGACCCCCCCCACTGACTCCCCTCCCCCACTGACTCCCCCCCCACTGAACTCCCCCACTGACCCCTGCCCACTGACCCGTCCCCCACTGACCCCCCCCCACTGACCCCCCCCCAATGACCCCCCCACTGACCCCCCTCCCCCCCACTGCCTCCCCCCACTGACCCCCCTTACTGTCTCCCCCCACTGACCCCCCTCACTGACCCCCCCCACTGACTCCCCCCCCACTGACCCCCCCCACTGACTCCCGCTACTGACCCCCCCACTGAACCCCCCAACTGACTCCCCGCCCCCACTGACCCCCCCGCATTGACCCCCCTCCCGCCCACTGAACCCCCCACTGACCCCCCCGCTGACCCCACCCACTGACCCCCCCCACTGACCCCCATACCCCAATGACTCCCCCCCCACTGACCCCCCTCCCCCCACTGACACCCCTCCCCCCACTGACCCCCCCACTGACCCCCCTCCCCCCCACTGACTCCCCCCACTGACCCCCCCCCACTGACACCCCCACTGACCCCCCTCCCCCCCACTGACTCACCCCACTGAACCCCCCCCACTGACTCCCCCCACTGACCCCCCCACTGACCCCCCCACTGACCCACCCTCCCACTGACTCCCCCCCACTGACCACCCCACTGACCCCCCCACTGACCTCCCCACTGACCCCCCACTGACCCTCCCACTGACCCCCCCAATGACCCCCCCACTGACCCCCCCCAATGACCCCCCCACTGACCCGCCCCACTGACCCCCCCACTGACTCCCCTCCCCCACTGACTCCCCCCCAACTGACCTCCCCCACTGACTCCTGCCCACTGACCCCTCCCCACTGACACCCCCCACTGACCCCCCCCCCAATGACCCCCCCCACTGACCCCCCTCCCCCCCACTGACTCCCCCCACTGACCCCCCCCACTGACTCCCCCCACTGACACCCCCACTGACCCCCCCACTGACCCCCCTCCCACTGACACCCCGCCACTGACCCCCCAACTGACCCCCTCACTGACACCCTCACTGACCCCCCCACTGACCCCCCCACTGACCCCCCCACTGACCCCCCCCCCAATGACCGCCACCACTGACCCCCCAATGACTCCCCCAATGACCCCCCCCACTGACCCGCCCCACTGACCCCCCCACTGACCCCCCCCCACTGACAGCCCTCACCCCCTCCCCCCCACTGACCCCCCCACTGACCCCCCCAATGACCCCCCCACTGACCCCGCTCCTCCCACTGACCCCCCCCCACACACCCCCTTCCCCCCACTGACCCCACCCACTGACCCCCCCCACTGACACCCCCACTGACCCCCCTCCCCTCCACTGACCCCTCCCACTGACTCCCCCCAACTGACCCCCCTCACTGACACCCTCACTGACCCCCCCCCACTGACCCCCCCACTGACCCCCCCCAATGACCGCCACCACTGACCCCCCAATGACCCCCCCAATGACCCCCCCCACTGACCCGCCCCACTGACCCCCCCCCACTGAGCCCCCTCCACCCCCACTGACCCCCCCACTGACAGCCCTCACCCCCTCCCCCCCACTGACCCCCCCACTGACCCCCCCACTGACTCCCCCTCCCACTGACTCCCCCCCACTGACCCCCCCACTGACCCCCCCACTGACACCCCACTGACCCCCCCAATGACCCCCCCACTGACCCCCCCCAATGAGCCCCCCAATGACCCCCCCACTGAACCCGCCCCACTGACCCCCCCCCACTGGACTCCCCTCCCCCACTGACCCCCCCCACTGAACTCCCCCACTGACCCCTGCCCACTGACCCGTCCCCACTGACCCCCCCACTGAACCCCCCCCAATGGCCCCCCCCACTGACCCCCTCCCCCCACTGACTCCCCCCACTGACCCCCCTTACTGACTCCCCCCACTGACCCCCCCACTGATCCCCCCACTGACCCCCCCTCCCACTGACTCCCCGCCACTGACCCCCCAACTGACCCCCCTCACTGACACCCTCACTGACCCCCCCACTGACTCCCCCCCCACTGACCCCCCCCACTGACTCCCCCTACTGACCCCCCCCCACTGACCCCCCCAACTGACTCCCCTCCCCCACTGACCCCCCGCATTGACCCCCCCTCCCACCCACTGAACCCCCCACTGACCCCCCCGCTGACCCCACCCACTGACCCCCCCCCACTGACCCCCATTACCCCAATGACTCCCCCCCCACTGACACCCCCCCCCCACTGACCCCCCCCCACTGACCCCCCTCCCCCCACTGACACCCCTCCCCCCACTGACCCCCCCACTGACCCCCCTCCCCGCCACTGACTCCCCCCACTGACCCCCCCCACTGACACCCCCCACTGACCCCCCCTCCCCCCCACTGACTCACCCCACTGAACCCCCCCACTGACTCCCCCCACTGACCCCCCCACTGACCACCCCACTGACCCACCCTCCCACTGACTCCCCCCCACTGACCACCCCACTGACCCCCCCACTGACCTCCCCACTGACCCCCCACTGACCCTCCCACTGACCCCCCCAATGACCCCCCCACTGACCCCCCCAATGACCCCCCCACTGACCCGCCCCACTGACCCCCCCCACTGACTCCCCTCCCCCACTGACTCCCCCCCAACTGACCTCCCCCACTGACTCCTGCCCACTGACCCCACCTCCCACTGACACCCCGCCACTGACCCCCCCAACTGACCCCCTCACTGACACCCTCACTGACCCCCCCACTGACCCCCCCACTGACCCACCCACTGACCCCCCCCCAATGACCGCCACCACTGACCCCCCAATGACCCCCCCAATGACCCCCCCCACTGACCCGCCCCACTGACCCCCCCCACTGACAGCCCTCACCCCCTCCCCCCCACTGACCCCCCACTGACCCCCCCCAATGACCCCCCCACTGACCCCCCTCCTCCCACTGACCCCCCCACTGACCCCCTTCCCCCCACTGACCCCACCCACTGACCCCCCCACTGACACCCCCACTGACCCCCCTCCCCTCCACTGACCCCTCCCACTGACTCCCCCCCAACTGACCCCCTCACTGACACCCTCACTGACCCCCCCCCACTGACCCCTCCACTGACCCCCCCCACTGACCCCCCCAATGACCCCCACCACTGACCCCCCCAATGACCCCCCCAATGACCCCCCCCACTGACCCGCCCCACTGACCCCCCCACTGACCCCCCCCACTGACAGCCCTCACCCCCTCCCCCCCACTGACCCCCCCACTGACCCCCCCCAATGACCCCCCCACTGATCCCCCTCCTCCCACTGACCCCCCCCACTGACCCCCTTCCCCCCACTGACCCCACCCACTGATTCCCCACTGACACCCCCACTGACCCCCTCCCCTCCACTGTCCCGCCCCACTGACTCCCCCCCACTGACCCCCCCAACTGACTCCCCTCCCCCACTGACTCCCCCTCCAATGACACCCCCCACTGACCCCCCTCCCCCACTGACTCCCCCCCACTGACCTCCCCCACTGACTCCCCGCCACTGACCCCCCCACTGACCCCCCTCACTGACCCCCCCACTGACCACCCCCCAATGACCCCCCCACTGATCCCCCAATGACCCCCCCCCACTGACTCCCCCCCACTGACCCCCCCCACTGACCCCCCCCCCACTGACTCCCCCCACTGACCCCCCCACTGACCACCCCACAATGACCCCCCACACTGATCCCCCAATGACCCCCCCCACTGACTCCCCCCCACTGACCCCCCCCCACTGACTCCCCCCACTGACTCCCCCCCACTGACCCCCCCACTGATTCCCCTCCCCCACTGACTCCCCCCACTGACCTCCCCCACTGACCCTTCCCCACTGACCCCCACACTGACCCCCCCCACTGACTCTCCCCCACTGACCCCCTCCCACTGACTCCCCGCCACTGACCCCCCAACTGACCCCCTCACTGACACCCTCACTGACCCCCCCCACTGACTCCCCCCCACTGACCCCCCCCCCACTGACTCCCCCTACTGACCCCCCCCACTGACCCCCCCAACTGACTCCCCTCCCCCACTGACCCCCCCGCATTGACCCCCCTCCCACCCACTGAACCCCCCACTGACCACCCCGCTGACCCCACCCACTGACCCCCCCCACTGACCCCCATTACCCCAATGTCTCCCCCCCCACTGACACCCCCCCCACTGACCCCCCCCCACTGACCCCCCTCCCCCCACTGACACCCCTCCCCCCACTGACCCCCCCACTGACCCCCCTCCCCGCCACTGACTCCCCCCCACTGACCCCCCCCACTGACACCCCCACTGACCCCCCCTCCCCCCCACTGACTCACCCCACTGAACCCCCCCACTGACTCCCCCCACTGACCCCCCCACTGACCACCCCACTGACCCCCCCACTGACCTCCCCACTGACCCCCCACTGACCCTCCCACTGACCCCCCCAATGACCCCCCCACTGACCCCCCCCAATGACCCTCCCACTGACCCGCCCCACTGACCCCCCCCACTGACTCCCCTCCCCCACTGACTCCCCCCCAACTGACCTCCCCCACTGACTCCTGCCCACTGACCCCCCCTCCCCACTGACACCCCGCCACTGACCCCCCCAACTGACCCCCTCACTGACACCCTCACTGACTCCCCCCACTGACTCCCCACACTGACTCCCCCCACTGACTCCCCCACTGACCCCCCCACTGACCCCCCCTCCCACTGACACCCCGCCACTGACCCCCCAAACTGACCCCCTCACTGACACCCTCACTGACCCCCCCCACTGACCCCCCCACTGACCCCCCCACTGACCCCCCCCAATGACCGCCACCACTGACCCCCCAATGACCCCCCCAATGACCCCCCCCACTGACCCGCCCCACTGACCCCCCCCACTGACAGCCCTCACCCCCTCCCCCCCACTGACCCCCCACTGACCCCCCCATGACCCCCCCACTGACCCCCCTCCTCCCACTGACCCCCCCCACTGACCCCCTTCCCCCCACTGACCCCACCCACTGACCCCCCCACTGACACCCCCACTGACCCCCCTCCCCTCCACTGACCCCTCCCACTGACTCCCCCCCAACTGACCCCCTCACTGACACCCTCACTGACCCCCCCACTGACCCCTCCACTGACCCCCCCACTGACCCCCCCAATGATCCCCACCACTGACCCCCCCAATGACCCCCCAATGACCCCCCCACTGACCCGGCCCACTGACCCCCCCCACTGAGCCCCCTCCCCCCCCCCACTGACACCCCCCCACTGACAGTCCTCACCCCCTCCCCCCCACTGACCCCCCACTGACCCCCCCCAATGACCCCCCCACTGATTCCCCTCCTCCCACTGACCTCCCCCACTGACTCCCTTCCCCCCACTGACCCCACCCACTGATCCCCCCACTGACACCCCCACTGACCCCCCTCCCCTCCACTGTCCCGCCCCACTGACTCCCCCCCACTGACCCCCCCAACTGACTCCCCTCCCCCACTGACTCCCCCCCCACTGACCTCCCCCACTGACTCCCCGCCACTGACCCCCCCACTGACCCCCTCACTGACCCCCCCACTGACCACCCCCCAATGACCCCCCCACTGATCCCCCAATGACCCCCCCACTGACTCCCCCCCACTGACCCCCCCCACTGACCCCCCCACTGACTCCCCCCCCACTGACCCCCCCACTGACCACTCCACAATGACCCCCCCCCACTGATCCCCCAATGACCCCCCCACTGACTCCCCCCCCACTGACCCCCCCCACTGACTCCTCCCCACTGACTCCCCCCCACTGACCCCCCCACTGACTCCTCTCCCCCACTGACTCCCCCCACTGACCTCCCCCACTGACCCTTCCCCACTGACCCCCACACTGACCCCCCCACTGACCCCCCCCAATGACCCCCCCAATGAACCCCTCCACTGACCCCCAACTGACCCCCCCCACTGACTCTCCCCCCACTGACCCCCCCCACTGACTCCCCCCCACTGACACCCCCCACTGACCTCCCCCACTGACCCCTCCCCACTGACCCCTCCCCACTGACCCCCCCGCTGTCTCCCCCACTGACCCCGCAATGAACCCCAACTGACCCCCCTCCCCCCCATTGACTCCCCCCACTGACCCCCCACTGACCCCCCACTGACCCCCATCCCACTGACTCCCCCCCCACTGACCCCCCCCACTGACCCCCCCACTGACCCCCCCCACTGACCCCCCCCCACTGACCCCCCCACTGACCCCCCCAATGACCCCCCACACTGACTCCCCCCCACTGACTCCCCCCACTGATCTCCCCCACTGACCCCTCCCCACTGACCCCTCCCCACTGACCACCTCACTGCCCCCCCCCACTGACCCCCCGCACTGACCCCTCAAAATGACCCCCCCCACTGACCCCCCCCCACTGACCCCCCTACTGACCCCCCCCAATGACCCCCCACACTGACTCCCCCCTACTGACTCCCCCCACTGATCTCCCCCACTGACCCCTCCCCACTGACCCCTCCCCACTGACCACCTCACTGCCCCCCCACTGACCCCCCGCACTGACCCCTCAAAATGACCCCCCTACTGACCCCCCCACTGACCCCCCCCACTGAATCCCCCCCCACTCACCCCCCCCACTGACCCCCCCACTGACTCCCCCCCCCACTGACCCACCCCACTGACCCCCCCCACTGATTCCCCCCAACTGACCCCCCCACTGACCCCCGCCACTGACCCCCCCCACTGACTCCACCCCCACGGACCCCCCCCACTGACCCCCCACTGACCCACCCACTGACCCCCACTGACCCCCCTCACTGACCCCTCCACTGACCACCCCACTGACCCCCCCCACTGAGCCCCCCCACTGAACCCCCTCCCACTGACTCACCCCCACTGACTCCCCCCCACTGACCCCCCCACTGACCCCCCCCACTGACCCCCCCACTGACCCCCCTACTGACTCCCTCCAACTGACCCCCCCACTGACCCCCTCCACTGACACCCCCCACTGACCCCCCTCCTCCCCACTGACCCCCCCACTGACCCCCCTCCCCCCACTGACCCCCCCCACTGACCCCCCTCCCCCCCACTGACCCCCCCGCACTGACCCCCCCCACTGACCCCCCTCCCCCCCACTGACAGCACTCACCCCCTCCCCCCCACTGACCCCCGCTACTGAACGCCCCCACTGACCCCCCCACTGACCACCCCACTGACCCCCCTCCCCCCCATTGACCCCTCCCACTGACTCCCCCCACTGACCCGCCCCCACTGTCCCCCCCCACTGACTCCCCCTCCTGCCCACTAACCCTCCCCACTGACCCCCCCTCTGACCACCCCCACTGACACCCCCACTGACCCCCCTCCTCACCACTGACCCCCCACTGACCCCCCCACTGACCCCCCTCCCCCCACTGACCCCCCCACTGACCCCCCACCCCCCCACTGACCCCCCCGCACTGACCCCCCCCACTGACCCCCCCACTGACCCCCCTCCCGAACACTGACCCCCCCACTGACTCCCCCCAGTGACCCCCCCACTGACCGTCCTCCCCCCACTGACCCCCCTCCCCCCACTGACCCCACCCACTGACCCCGCTCCCCCCACTGACCCCCCACTGACCCCTCTCCCCCCACTGACCCCACCACTGAACCCCCTCCCCCCACTGACCCCCCCGCACTGAACCCCCCTTCCGCCCCACTGACCCCCACACTGACCCCCCCACTGACCCCCCACTGACCCCCCAACTGACCCCCCTCCACCCCACTGACCCCCCACTGACCCCCCTCCCCCCAACTGACCCCCCCCCACTGACCCCCCTCCCCCCACTGACCCCCCCGCACTGACCCCCCCACTGACCCCCCCCACTGACCACCCCCACTGACCCCCCCCACTGACTCCCTCCAACTGACCCCCCCACTGACCCCCTCCACTGACACCCCCCCACTGACCCCCCTCCCCCCAATGACCCCCCCCACTGACAGCCACTCACCCCCCTCCCCCCCACTGACACCCCCCACTGACCCCCCCCCACTGACCCCCCCACTGACCCCCCCCACTGACCCCCCTCCCCCCCATTGACCCCTCCCACTGACTCCCC